>NC_041387.1:483252626-483291209 GCF_002162155.2 Triticum dicoccoides | reverse complement strand
TTCTATTACCATGATATTCACGGTTATCATGGTGTTTGTACCTAAGTTATCAGGACCGAGAGCTTATATTATCATGCCATTTACCCTAAAAAGTTATGAGAGTATGTTTTCAACAATTTTTTTTCACGGGTCAAAATTATCATGGTGTTTGCACCTAAGTTATCAGGTCTGAGAGCCTATATTACCATGTATTTATACAGATGTTATCGGAGTATGTTTTCAAACAACTTTTTTACATGGGTCAAAGTTATTGTGGTGTTTGTATCTAAGTTATCATGTTCGGAAGCGTATATTATCATGTTATTTACACGAGAAAATATCAGTGGTATGTTTAAAAAAACACGGGTCAAAGTTATCGTGTTGTTTGTACCTAAGTTATCAGGACCGGAGCCTATATTATCATGATATTTACAGAAAAAGTTATCAGAGTATGTTTTCAACAACAAAAAAATCACGGATCAAAGTATCGTAGTGTTGTACCTAAGTTATCATGTCTGGAAGTCTACATTACCATGTTATTTACGTTGTACTCCCTTCGTCCCATAATATAAGACGCTTCTTGACACTACCGCAATTCAAATTCTATAGGAAGAAAAAAAATCATTTCTCTAGAATTACTCATCAACAGGTACAAACATAATGCATCAATCCTTCCAAAAATCAGTACGTCCATATGGGTCTGCCCCCTCTCTTTTCCCCGCTCACAAATAGAGTATAAAATCGAGCTAACCTAAATTAGATACATGAAAACAAGCATAGCCCTGCTGGTAGCGCACGTGCATCTCGACCAGCAGGTGGGTGGGTTCAATTCCTAGTGAGCTCTTTATTTCCTCGATAGCTACAACATCGTTCGGACCTGATGATAAAATCCGAACGTTCGGAAATTACATATACCGAATTGAAAAAGGCCAGTTAGGCTCTGCTTTTCGTTGACGCTGTTGGCAAACTAAGGGTGCATTTGGATGCAAAGTATTTTTGTAGTTTTTCTAGAATATCGTAGTTTTTGAAAAAACCATGGTTTTGAATACTTTGATGTGTTTGGCTTCAGAAAAAAACGAAAGTGTTGTAAACCATAATATCCCACAAACCGTGGTATTTTTGAAGTATTTAAAAAAGAGGTCCCGACCTCTTTTTTCTAAATAGAACGGAGAGAAAGTGCAGCTGGCGTTGCCATCTACTCGAGATAAGAATATCAGCTGCGATCGCCTTCTAATATTCCTAGTGAGCTCTTTTTTTCCTCGATAGCTACAACATCGTTCGGACCTGATGATAAAATCCGAACGTTTGGAAATTACATATACCGAATTGAAAAAGGCCAGTTAGGCTCTGCTTTTCGTTGACGCTGTTGGCAAATTAAGGGTGCGTTTGGATGCAAAGTATTTTTGTAGTTTTTCTAGAATACCGTGGTTTCTGAAAAAACCATGGTTTTGAATACTTTGATGTGTTTGGCTTCAGAAAAAACGAAAGTGTTGTAAACCATAATATCCCACAAACCGTGGTATTTTTGAAGTATTTAAAAAAGAGGTCCCGACCTCTTTTTTCTAAATAGAACGGAGAGAAAGTGCAGCTGGCGTTGCCATCTACTCGAGATAAGAATATCAGCTGCGATCGCCTTCTAATATTCCTGCATCTCTTATACGATAAATGATCTATATTATCTCCTGGTATGCGCTCCCTACAATATTCTGTCCTTAGGTATTTGTCCAGTCTGATTGCAAGACTGCTGCAAGGGGTGGCATATAGATTAGATACGACGCTGCTGGATGGGATGACGGCACTGATTAGTTTCTAGTGATCTTGCACGCTTCTCCATAGAGTCTTGGGCTGTCGATTAATTTTGGATGGGTAGCGCACTGATTAGATAGATTGGCCCTTGTCCTTGGAAAATATACTTGTATGCAGCCGGATATATATGCTAGGTAACCGATTAAGTATAAATGGCGCATCGTACATAGCAGCACGCTCCTAGGATTGTATTACTTCAATCTATAGTTGATTTATGAGCTTAAGTTGCCACATGCTATTCATCAATCATCCAGCTCCTGGTTAAATTAATCCAGCCATTGAAGGCCGGCTGATCGATCTGTTTCTTGCGCCTGTCTAGTTAGCAGCAGTACACAAATCTGCTATATAGTTAGCAGCAGTTAGGCCGTGTAGCTCGGTTAGTTTCAGATGTCACCCAACGTTACCATCAGTCAAAACAGTAGTATAACAACACCAGCCAAACGCCTAGGTAGTTTTGGTAAAACTGAGAAAAACCATGGTTTAAAGAAACTATAGTATTAATTGTGTACACATCTGCTCTAAAAACTTTGTGGGCAAACTAAGCCTAACATTTAAAAAGTACAGTACCTTTGAAAGCTGCCTCGGTATTCATGTTCTTCCTTGTGCAGTCCGAGCACCTGGCCAGGCCGACCACGACCGGCGCCGCCTCGCCGTGCACAGCGTTTGCGAGGCCGATCACCAGCACTACAGCGCAAACTCCGAACAGAAACCGCCGAGGTAGGAGCGCCATTGTGGAGCTCGATCTACCACTTGTTCGGAGATGCTAAGGAAGGGAAGCTGTGGATGGACGTGGACAAGGATGGCATCCTTTATATAGGCGTCAAACACTGACGCGGTTCAATCAACCGGAGCGGCCCGTAAGTGAAAAAGTGAAGAACGGCTAAATTCGGCGCCGGCTTTGCAGATTAGCCATTAACGTCGCCTAATGTGATCTCCTTTCCTTCAGATATACTCTTCCAGTTCCAAGTCTCCTCGTACTGGCCGTTAAATGCTCAAGCGAAGTGTAGTACATAGCACATGGATTGCCCTTTTGCAGGATCAAGTTGTCGACCAGATCAGGGGAGGGTGGATGAAAGTTTTTAACAATTTCTTCAAAAAACGCATTTTTGGAAGAAGAAGAAAGTAAACAAAACAAAGCGCAAATACTGAAAAGAGGAATAGTTTTCAATACTTCAGTTTTTTGCAATACATTGTTGCCAAAACACAGCATGTGAGGCAAAAGTAAAACTAGTAAGCTAAAGACAGAAGTATGCTTAGGGTTCCTCTGACTCCAAAAACAAAGAAACTTAGGGTTCTGACTCCCGCCGGCGCTGCCGCCGGTTCGCCTCGTCTCTGGTGGCCCTAGGGCCGTGGAGGCGCGGTGGACCCGTCCCTTGCTGGTGGGAGGGATCCTGCCCCGTTTTTAGGTGTTTTATGATTTCGTTTAGGGTTTGTGTCCTACTCACGAAGACGAGGCAGTGACGCCTCCCCGAAGATGAAATAAACTTCTCCCTGGCTAGCCCCGTTTCGGTGATGCGTCTAGCGTCGCCGGAGGGCGTGTGCAGGTGTGCCTCCGACAAATCTCACAAGATTCAGTCGGTACTGGTCTTCGGTGGATCTGTTTGGATCGGGTCTTCATTCATGCATCTACATGTTGGTTCTTTTGATTTATACTTTTCTTCATCGGCGACGGTTATTGTTCTGGTGCGCTGGTCCTATAGGGACTTAGCACGACAACTTTCCGACTGTCTACTACAACAAGTTTAGCCCGACTTCGGTGAGGGAGGGACAATGACAGCGGCGCGCCTTCGACGCGCTCCAGTGCCTTTAGTCGTCACTACTCGTTAGGCGGTCTACGGACATGGATATATTTTTTGTTATTTCTGTGTTCTTTGAACTATCATGGCATGACGAGTAGATCGAGAGCTTTCTCCAAAAGAAGGCAGAAGTACGCTACGTAGAGAAATAACCAAGTAGCATTACAAGAAAATAAGTGAAAGTGCATCTAATCCCAAGGTGGATTTTGATGATTCATGTCAACATATCTCAAAGAGCTAAGCATGAAGTCAGACAGCAGAAATACATACAGTACTGAATAATGTTTTTGCAACAATCACAAAGAAAGGGGAGGGGAAGTTCTTCAAAATAGAGGCGATTATAAAATGTAAAGGCAGTGCAAGGAAATATAACTCGGGAAAGACATAGAGATGTGTTACCCCAGTTCGAATTATTGGCACAGTTCTACGTCTGGGTTGGAGAGGATGAGCCATAGCTTTGGGAACACTTAGTCCTTGTCTTGTTCTCCATGAGTTAAGTTCCTCGGAACTCGCCCATTGAAAGGATCGATAAGAGGGGTCTAGAGGGGGGGGGAGGTGATTAGACCCTCAACAAGCAAAAGTGGCAATTTTAAAGTTCTTTAAGTTGAGGTGGAGTTTTAGCACAAGTTTAAGTATTCACAATACATTTCAAGCAAGCATGCTAAGAGTATGAGGAGCGAAAAGAGTAAAGCATACTATTTGCAAGAAAGTAAAGGGATGGGATTGGAGTTTGCAAACGCAATGTAGACACGGAGATTTTTGGCGTGGTTCCGATAGGTGGTGCTATCGTACATCCACGTTGATGAAGACTTCAACCCACGAAGAATAACGGTTGCATGAGTCCACGGAGGGCTCCACCCACGAAGGGTCCACGAAGAAGCAATCTTGTCTATCCCACCATGGCCATCGCCCATGACGGACTTGCCTCACTCAGGTAGATCTTCACAAAGTAGGTGATCCCCTTGCCCTTACAAACTTCTTGGTTCAACTCCACAATCTTGTCGGAGGCTCCCAAGCGACACCTAACCAATGTAGGAGACACCACTCTCCAAAAGGTAACAAATGGTGTTTTGATGATGAACTCCTTGCTCTTGTGCTTCAAATGATAGTCTCTCCAACATTCAACTCTCTCACACAGATTTGGCTATGGTGGAAAGATGATTTGAGTGGAAATCAACTTGGGGAAGGCTATAGATCAAGATTCTTGTGGTAGGACTGGAATATCTTGGTCTCAACACATGAGTAGGTGGTTCTCTCTCAGAAAATGAGTAGTGGAAGTGCAGGCACATTCTGATGGCTCTCTCTAAAATGGAGAAGGGGGTGGAGGGGTATATATAGCCTCCACACAAAATCCAACCGTTACACACATTGGACCCAACTCGGTCAGACCAAATAGAAGAACTCGGTGAGACCGATTCAGTTCAAAATGTGAACGTTAGGAATCCCGGTGGGACCGATGTGCTAGGGCTAGGGAAAAATCTCATCTCGGTGAGACCGAATGCTTGAACTCGGTGAGACCGATTTCAGCAAAGAGCAAACAGAGAGTTGGTCAAGAAAACTCGGTGGGACCGATTGCTCATTTCG
Source organism: Triticum dicoccoides (assembly GCF_002162155.2). Taxonomy (NCBI): domain Eukaryota; kingdom Viridiplantae; phylum Streptophyta; class Magnoliopsida; order Poales; family Poaceae; genus Triticum; species Triticum dicoccoides. The sequence continues at coordinate 483,286,044 of NC_041387.1, read as the reverse complement.
GTGAGGCCGAAATGTTACAAAGGGAAACAGAGAGTTTACAGGGCCATCTCAGTGAGACCGAGATTCGTATCGGTGTGACCGAATTGTCTAGGGTTTCTGGCAGTGGCTATGTCAACTGAACTAGGTGGTGCCGGATAGATAAAAATGGTGGGGCCGAATTTGACTTTGAGTTTTAGACATATTTGGAATGAGAGAGCGGCTGAGGGTTTTGGAGCAATATCACTACACTTTGAGCAAGTAGACCATTAAGCAACAACTCATCCCTTTTAATAGTATTGGTTTTCCTATGGACTCAATGTGATCTTGGATCACTAAAATAGAAATGAAGAGTCTTGAGATTTTACCAATCTTTGTCCTTAGCATTCTAAAGGGGTTCCACATCCTCTTGTCCTTACCACGCCATTGTTGAAGTCATCTGAAATATACTAGATAAAAGTATGTCCAACAAGAGATATGTTGACATTAATTACCAAAATCACCCAGGGAGCACTTGTGCTTTCACCCAAGCAATCGAGGTAGATCTTGAAGTGATCTTCGAACCTTCACATATTTGTTCTTTGATCGGCAAACCCACAATCTAGAAGCTCTTGAACAAACAGCTAACCGTCTAGAGGATTATGCACAATCCTCAAGAGTAATAAGCTGAAGTTAGGCTTTGATCAAATTATTTGGTGATGCTCAATCACTTCTCATAATTAGGCTCAAATTATTGTGAGGAATGAGTTGCTCAGAAAACACTTGTTAATTTCTCATGGAGCAACCAACCACTTATGGTTGAGGTAGGGGATATTTATAGCCAGGGTGGCAACCCAGGGGTTGATATGACCGTTGGAGGTGCACTCACAACCACAACACGACACACTGCTAACAATTGAATTTCAAATCAGGTGTGTGTGGTATTCAATCTAACTTAGCGACATCCAACCATCGGCAAAGACATTTAACTTTGATGCCTTGACATTATTGAGACTAAATAAATATCCTAGAAGGATATGTCAAAGTATTCTCTCTCATAAGAAATAGGTTGGATCGGGTACACATCAAATACTTTAATCTAACTTTCACTTGAACCCTTCTTACTAGTACGTGTTATCGTATGACTCAAATAGAAGCAATAGAGAACTAGTAAACAAAAGTCTACACAGAAGCTTCTAATACTCCACAGGACATTTCGAGTCCTTCAATTGTTCCACAAGTTTTTGAAGCAAATATGCCCTAAAGGCAATAATAAAGTTGTTATTTTATATTTCCTTATTCATGATAAAGGTTTATTATTCATGCTAGAATTGTATTGATCGGAAACTTAAATGCATGTGTGAATACATAAACAAATACCGTGTCCCTAGTAAGCCTCTACTAGACTAGCTCATTGATCAAAGATGGTTAAGGTTTCCTAACCATAGACATGTGTTGTCATTTGATAACGGGATCACATCATTAGGAGAATGATGTGATGGACAAGACCCATCTGTTAGCTTAGCATATTGATCGTTCAGTTTATTGCTACTGCTTTCTTGATGACAAATACATATTCCTTCGATTATGAGATTATGTAACTCCCGGATACCGGAGAAATACCTTGTGTGATCAAACGTCACAACATAACTACGTGATCATAAAGATGCTCTACAGGTATCTCCAAAGGTTTTTGTTGAGTTGGCATAGATCGAGATTAGGATTTGTCAATCCGAGTATCGGAGAGGTATCTCTGGGCCCTCTCAGTAATACACATCATAAGAAGCCTTTGCAAGCAAAGTGACTAAGGAGTTAGTTGCAATATGATGTATTACGGAACGAGTAAAGAGACTTACCGGTAATGCCTATTAATGTTGAAAGCAATATTATTCAAACTATGACACCTGAGGAACACATAAAGGAGACCTTCCGGAACACTCCAGAATAATAATAAAAGAGGAGGTACGTGATATGGTAAGTGAACGGACTCCAAAAAATCCGCAAAAATATTTTCTGTCAGTTTTGGAATATATTAAATATTAGGAAAATAAGAAACAGCCAGGAAGGCACCTGAGGAGGGCACAAGACACCAGGGTGCGCAAGGCCCCCTTAGCGCGCCTAGGTGGGTTGTGCCCACCTCGGGAACCTTCCCAACTCCGTTTTCCTCATGCTTGCTTGTTTCCCAAGATAAAAAAAATCTTTATATACCCCTCGAACGTATTGACTACCATATCGCGGAGAAGTCTTCTATTTTTCTTTCTTGCTATTTTCTGGCAGATCTGAAAATATTTCGTCTCAAGATTTGGAGGGTGAGAGCTATGTTGCTGATTATATTGTAAACCCCAAAGTTTATGGAGATGTGGAACGTAATGGTTGGACCACGGAGGAAGAAGAGGATTATGCTCCAAAAAGGAAAGAAGAGACAAGTCCGGATGAAGATGAAGTTCTATTACCCCAACCTGGGACATGCACGTGGAATTCAAGAAGTCAAGTCTCCCTAATAAAGTAAAGAAACCTAAGATCTAGTTTATCCCTTTTCACCTCTTGCAGGAAAACAAGCAAGAATTATGCAAAAAGGTACTAAGGCTTGAGCAGGAGATCGATGACTTGAGGGAGGGGAATTCCATCCTCAAGTGTAAGCTGAGGAAGAAAAATACTCATACATCACCACCACCACCTTCTTCATCACCAAAGGAGACTTGATTTCATGGTACGGACACTCCCCTTGGCTTGTGCCAAGCTTGCGGGAGGTGTCCAAGTATCGTATCACCACCACTATCTTTGCTTTTATCTATTTTAGTTCGATCTTTGTTTCATATGATTTAGTTGAATAAAAGTTTAGTTCGATACTTTCTTTTCGAGTGCTTACTTAGTGATCTATCTATCGATGTAATCGTGTTCGAGATATATAATAAAGAGTAGTTTGAGTTTTGTTTCTTTACTTTACTGTTTCAATAAAAAGAAAGGAAAATAAATGAGTAAGATCGTATGCTAATCTTATGGTAAGTAATGACATCACATAAGGAAAAGTATAAGTGGTAAATTTGTTGGAGATTGACAAACATAGCATGAGTCAATGATGCAACTCATGAAAGAATTAATAAGAGAAAAGAAGATTCACATGCAAATACACTATCTTGGACATCTTTTATGATTATGAGCCCCCATTAAATATTTTGTGTCAAAATAGTTGACGTTGGACAAGGAAGACAACATAATGATTTATGTTTGTTCATATTAACATAGAAGTAATATTGTCATAGATCCTTCATCATGTGGTGCTTGCTCAATATCCTAGCCAAAAATTCTACACTAAGTAGAGATACTACTTGTGCATCCAAAACCCTTAACCCAATACCTACCTATGGATCGAGTAAGATCCTTCAAGTAAGTTGTCATCGGTGCAATAAGGCAATAAAAATTGCTTCTAAAAGTGTTGGATAATTTAGTGTAAGAGAAAATTTAGCATTGTACGAACTTGTGATGGCAAAGAATAAAAGCGACAAACTGCATAATATAAATGTTGCTACCATAAGGGGCAATATAACGTGGCATTCTTTTGCATTAAGGGATTTGGCATACAAACAAATAAGCGCATGACAACCTCTGCTTCCCTCTGCGAAGGGCCTATCTTTTACTTTTATGCATTTACTTTTATGTAAGAGTCAAAGTATTCTTCCCTATTCCTTTTTATTTTCTCTTTTTGCAAGCACCACATGGCGAGAAAATATCTAGGCGCATATATCCAATTGGATATGAGTAGGCATGAGTTATTATTGTTGACATCACCCTTGAGGTGAATACATTGGGAGGCAAAACTATAAGCCCCTATTTTCCATGTGTCCGGTTGAAACTTTTTGTTCATGGGTATGCTATGAGTGTTAGCAATCATAGAAGATTAAATGATGGTTGAGTATGTGGACTTGCCTAAAGGCTCCGATACGTGACCCTTCCTGAAAATATGATGAATTGTAGTTGCAAAGTTGACTGAGAACATAGTTTGTTGGTTTTCAATAAGGTTTATGCTTTATACTTCAATGTTGTGATGAATTGTTACTTGTTCATGAGAAGTTATATGATAAAAATTATACGATAAAAGTTATGTGATAAAAGTTATTTAATAAAGTTTTATGTTAAACTTCCTTGATGTTATAACAATTTACATGATGCTTCTATGTCCGTATTTTGTTTTTATCGAAACCTCTCTCTCTAAAGCATGTGGACATGTTTTTCGATTTCGGTTTTCACTTGAGGACAAGCTAGGTCTAAGCTTGGGGGAGTTTATACTTCCATTTTGCATCATGTTTTCCTGCTGTTATTTATAATGTTTTTATGCATAATAATGCTTTTGGGAGTAATTCTAATGCCTTTTCTCTCATAATTTGCAAGGTTTACACAAAAAGGGAGAATATCGGCAGCTGGAATTCTGGACCTGAAAAAGCACGTCAGAGCTACCTATTCTGCACAACTCCAAATAAGCTGAAACTTCATGGAGATTTTTTATGGATTATTTAAGAATTATTGGAGCAAATAACTACTAGAGGGGCCCACCAGGTGGGCACAACCCACCTGGGCGTGCTAGGGAGCCCAGGCGCACCCTGGTGGGTTGTGCCCTCCTCGGCCCACCTCCGGTGCCCCTCTTCTGGTTTATAAGTCATTTTGACCTGGGAAAAAAATAAGGAGAGGACTTTCGGGACGCAGCGCCGCTGTCTTGAGGCGGAACTTGGGCAGGAGCTCTTTTGCCCTCTGGCTGAGCGATTCCGCCAGAGGAACTTCCCTCCCCGAGGGGGAAATCATCGTCATCGTCATCACCAACAACTCTCCCATTTTTGGGAGGGCCATCTCCATCAACATCTTCAACAACACCATCTCCTCTCAAACCCTAGTTCATCTCTTGTTTTCAATCTTTGTACCAGAACCTTAGGTTGGTGCTTGTGGGTGACTAGTAGTGTTGATTACATCTTGTAGTTGATTACTATATGGTTTATTTGGTGGAAGATTATATGTTCAGATCCATTGTGCTACTTAATACCCCTCTGATCTTGAGCATGATTATTTTTTGTGAGTAGTTACTTTTGTTCTTGAGGTCACGGGAGAAGTCATGTTGGAAGAAATCATGTGAACTTGATATGTGTTCGATATTTTGATGATATGTATGTTGTGATTCCCTTAGTGGTGTCATGTGAACGTTGACTACATGGCACTTCACCATATTTGGGCCTAAGGGAATGCATTGTGGAGTAGTTATTAGATGATGGGTTTCTAGAGTGACAGAAGCTTAAACCCTAGTTTATGCTCTACTTCGTAAGGGACCGATTTGGATCCAAAAGCTTAATGCTATGGTTAGATTTTATCTTAATACTTTTCTCGTAGTTGTGGATGCTTGCGAGGGGGTTAATCATAAGTAGGAGGTTTGTTTAAGTAAGAACAACACCTAGGCACCAATCCACCCACATATCAAATTATTGAAATCGTGAACACAAATCAAACCAACATGATGAAGTGTGCTACGTCTTGAGCTTGCGTTGGTTTTTCCCTTGAAGAGGAAAGGGTGATGCAGCAAAGTAGTTGCTACATCTTGAGCTTGTGTTGGTTTTCCTTGAAGAGGAAAGGGTGATGCAGCAATAGTAGCGTAAGTATTTCCCTCAGTTTTTGAGAACCAGGGTATCAATCCAGTAGGAGGCTCCTCAAAAGTCCCACACACCTACACAAACAAACAAGAACTCGCAACCAACACAATAAAGGGGTTGTCAATCCCTTCATGGCCACTTGCGAAAGTGAGATCTAATAGAGATAATATGATAAGATAAATATTTTTTTGATATTTTGTAATATATATAGGAAAAGTAAAGATGCAAATAAAATTAGATTGAAAGCTTATATGATAATAGATAGACCCGAGGGCCATAGGTTTAACTAGTGGCTTCTCTCAAGATAGCATAAGTATTATAGTGGGTGAACAAATTACTGTCAAGCAACTGATAGAAAAGCGAATAATTATGAGATTATCTAGGCATGATCATGTATATAGGCATCACGTCTGTGACAACTAGACTGACCCCTTCCTACATCTACTACTATTACTCCACACATCGACCGCTATCCAACATGCATCTAGAGTATTAAGTTCATAAAGAACAGAGTAACGCATTAAGAAAGATGACATGATGTAGAGGGATAAACTCATGCAATATGATATAAACCCCATCTTTTTATCCTCGATGGAAACAATACAATACGTGCCTTGTTGCCCCTGTTGTCACTGGGAAAGGACACAACAAGATTGAACCCAAAGTTAAGTACTTCTCCCATTGCAAAGAAAGATCAATCTAGTAGGCCAAACCAAACTGATAATTCGAAGAGACTTGCAAAGATAACTTAATCACACATAAAAGAATTCAGAGGAGATTCAAATATTTCTCATAGATAAACTTGATCATAAACCCACAATTCATCGGATCTCGACAAACACACCGCAAAAAGAGTTACATCGAATAGATCTCCAAGAAGATCGAGGAGAACTTTGTATTGAGATTCAAAGAGAGAGAAGAAGCCATCTAGCTAATAACTATGGACCCGAAGGTCTATGGTAAACTACTCACAACTCATCGGAGAGGCCTTGGAGATGATGTAGAGGCCCTCCGTGATTGATTCCCCCTCCGGCGGAGCGCCGGCGAAGGCTCCAAGATGGGATCTCGTGGATACAGAAGGTTGCAGCAGTGGAATTAGGTTTTCGTGGTATGTTCTGATGTTCTCGGGGTATGTGGGTATATATAGGAGGAAGAAGTAGGTCGGCGGACGCCCGAGGGGCCCATGAGGGTGGGGGCGCGCCCAGCCCTAGGGGCATGCCGGGCACCCTCGTGGCCGCCTCGATTGTTGCGTGCCTTCCACTCCAAGTCTCCAGGTTTGCATTTGTTCCAAAAAGATCGTTCCCGAAGGTTTCATCGCGTTTGGACTCCCGTTGATATTCCTTTTCTTCGAAACACTGAAATAGGCAAAAAAACAGCAATTCGGGTTGGGCCTCCGGTTAGTAGGTTAGTCCCAAAAATGATATAAAAGTGTAAAGTAAAGCCCATAAACATCCAAAACGGGTAATATAATAGCATGGAACAATCAAAAATTATAGATATGTTGGAGACGTATCAAGCATCCCTAAGCTTAATTCCTGCTCGTCCTCGAGTAGGTAAATGATAAAAATAGAATTTTTGATGTGGGATGCTACCTATCATAATTCTCAATGTAATTCTCTTTATTGTAGCATGAATGTTCAGATCCAAATGATTCAAAATAAAAGTTCATATTGACATAAGAAATAGTAATACTTCAAGCATACTAATCAAGCAATCATGTCTTCTCAAAATAGCATGGCTAAAGAAAGTTATCCCTACAAAATCATATAGTCTGGTTGTTGCTCTGTCTTCATCACACAAAGTATTTAATCATGCACAACCCCGATGACAAGCCAAGCAATTGTTTCATACTTTAATAATCTCAAACTTTTTCAACTTTCACGCAATACATGAGCGTGAGCCATGGACATAGCACTATATGTGGAATAGAATGGTGGTTGTGGAGAAGACAAAAAGGAGAAGATAGTCTCACATCAACTAGGTGTATCAATGAGCTATGGAGATGCCCATTAATAGATATCAATGTGCGTGAGTAGGGATTGCCATGCAACGGATGCACTAGAGCTATAAATGTATGAAAGCTCAACAAAAGAAACTAAGTGGGTGTGCATCCAACTCGCTTGCTCATGAAGACCTAGGGCATTTTGAGGAAGCCCATCATTGGAATATACAAGCCAAGTTCTATAATGAAAAATTCCCACTAGTATATGAAAGTGACAACATAGGAGACTATCTATCATGAAGATCATGGTGCTACTTCGAAGCACAAGTGTGGTAAAAGGATAGTAGCATTGTCCTTTCTCTCTTTTTCTCTCATTTTTTTTATTTGGCCTTCCTTTTTTTATTTGGCCTTTCTCTTCTTTTTTTAAAGTTCGAAGTCTCATCCCGACTTGTGGGGGAATCATAGTCTCCATCATCCTTTCCTCACTGGGACAATGCTCTAATAATGAAGATCATCACACTTTTATTTACTTACAACTGAAGATTACAACTCAATACGTAGAACAAGATATGACTCTATATGAATGCCTCCGGCAGTGTACCGGGATATGCAATGAATCAAGGGTGACATGTATGAAATTATGAAGGTGGCCTTGCCACAAATACGATGTCAACTACATGATCATGCAAAGAGCAATATGACAATGATGATGCGTGCCATATAAAAGGAACGGCGGAAAGTTGCATGGCAATATATCTCGGAATGGCTATGGAAATGCCATAATAGGTAGGTATGGTGGCTGTTTTGAGGAAGGTATATGGTGGGTGTATGATACCGGCGAAAGTTGCGCGACACAAGAGAGGCTAGCATTGGTGGAAGGGTGAGAATGCGTATAATCCATGGACTCAACATTAGTAATAAAGAACTCATATACTTATTGCAAAAATCTACAAGCCATTGAAAACAAAGTACTATGCGCATGCACCTAGGGGGATAGATTGGTAGGAAAAGACCATCGCTCGTCCCCGATCGCCACTTATAAGGAAGACAATCAATAAATAAAATTGTGCTCCAACTTCATCACAAAGCAGTTCACCATACGTGCATGCTACGGGAATTACAAACTTTAACACAAGTATTGTTTAAATTCATAATCACCCAACTAGCATGACTTTAATATTACCACTTCTATATGTCAAAACAATTATCAAGTATCAAATTGATCATAGCATCCAATTCACTTTCTATGATAGTTTTTATTGTACCCAACTTGGATGCCCATCATTCTAGGACCAATTTTATAACCATAGCAAATACCATGCTGTTTTAAGAGACTCTCAAAATAATATAAGTGAAGCATGAGAGGCCAACAATTTCTACAAAATTAAGCCACCGCCGTGCTCTAAAAGATGTAAGTGAAGCACTAGAGCAAAACTATCTAACTCAAAAGATATAAGTGAAGCACATAGAGTATTCTAACAAATTCTAATCAAGTGGGCTTCTCCCAAAAGGTGTGTAAAGCATGGATGATTGTGGTAAACTAAAAATCAAAGACTAATATCATACAAGATGCTCCAAGCAAAACACATATCATGTGGCGAATAAAAATATAGCTCCAAGTAAAGTTACCGATAGATGAAGACGAAAGAGGAGATGCCTTCCGGGGCATCCCCAAGCTTAGGCTTTTGGCTATTCTTGAATATCTTGGGGTGCCATGGGTATCCCCAAGCTTAGGATCTTGCCTCTCCTTATTCCATAGTCCATCAAATCTTTACCCAAAACATGAAAACTTCACAACACAAAACTCAACAGGAAATTTCATAAGCTCCGTTAGTGCAAGAAAGAAAAACTACCACATAAGGTACTGTAATGAACTCATCCTTTATTTATATTTGTGTTAAACCTACTGTATTCCAACTTCTCTATGGTTCATACTCCTACATACTAGCCATAGATGCATCAAAATAAGCAAACAACACACGAAAAGCAGAATCTGTCAAAAACAGAACAGTCTGTAGCAATCTGTAACTCTCAAATACTTCTGAAACTCTAAAAATCCTACCAAAATAGGAAGTCCTGGGAAATTTGTATATTGATCTATAGCAAAAACAATCAACGCAAAAGCATGTTTCTATGAATTACTAAAATTACTTTCATGCGCGCAAAGTTTCTGTTTTTCAGCAGAATCAAATTAACTATCACCATAGGTTCTACTTGTCACAAACACTAATTAAAACATGAAAACACATATAAACAGAAGGTAGATGCAAAATTTATCACTAAACATAAGCAAAATCAAAAAACAAAAATAAAATTGGGTTGCCTCCCAACTAGCGCTATCATTTAATGCCCCTAGCTAGGCATAAAAGTAAGGATAGATCTAAGTAGTGCCATCTTTGGCACTCAATTCATAAGTAGCTCGCATGATAGATTCATAAGGTAATTTAACGTTCTTTCTTGGAAAGTGTTCCATGCATTTCCTTAATGGAAATTGAAATCTAATATTCCCTTCCTTCATATCAATAATCGCACCAATCGTTCTAAGAAAAGGTCTACCAAGAATAATAGGACAAGAAAGATTGCAATCTATATCAAGAATGATAAAAATCTACGGGCACATAATTCCTATTTACAACAATAAGAACATCATTGATCCTTCCCATAGGCTTTTTAATGGTGGGATCCGCAAGGTGCAAATTTAAAGAGCAATCATCAAGATCATGGAAACCTAGAATATCACATAAAGTTTTCGGAATCGTGGAAACACTAGCACCCAAATCACACAAAGTATAACACTCATGATCTTTAATTTTAATCTTTATAGCAGGTTCCCACTCATCATTAAGTTTTCTAGGTATAGAAACTTCCAAATTAAGTTTTTCATCATAAGATTGCATCAAGGCATCAACAATATGTTTGGTAAAAGCTTTATTTTGACTATAAGCAAGAGGAGAATTCAACACAGATTGCAACAAGCAAATACAATCTACTAAAGAACAATTATCATAGTTAAATTCCTTGAAATCCAAGATAGTGGGTTCAATGCTATTTAAAGTCTTAACCTCTCCAATCCCACTTTTACCAAATTTAGCATCAAGATCTAAGAACTCCGAATCATTGGGACGCCTTTTAACTAAAGTTGACTCATCCCCAGTCCCATCATTATTAAGATTCATATTGCAAAACAAAGATTTAATAGGGGACACATCAGTAACTTTTATATCTTCATCATTATTTTCATGGAAACTAGAAGAACACACCTTTACAAAGCAATCTTTCTTAGCACACAATCTAGCGGTTCTTTCTTTGCACTCATCAATGGAAATTCTCATTGCTTTGAGAGACTCATTGATATCATGCTTAGAAGAAGTAGATCTAAGTTTCAAGGAATCAACATCAAGCGAAAGTCTATCAACGTTCCTAGCCAAATCATCAACTTTAAGCAAATTTTCTTCAAGCAAGGCATTAAAATTCTTTTGAGAGACCATAAATTCTTTAACACTATTCTCAAAATCAGAGGGAATCTTATTAAAATTACCATAAGAATTATTGTAGGAATTTCCATAATTATTAGAGGAATTACTAGGGAACGGTTTAGGATTAAAGTTTCCTCTATAAGCATTGTTACCAAAATTATTCCTACCAACAAAATTCACATCCATAGATTCATTATTATTCTCAATCAAAGTAGACAAAGGCATATCATTAGGATCAATAGGAGCACTCTTAGTAGCAAACAATTTCATAAGTTCATCCATCTTTCCACTCAAAACATTAATGTCTTCTATAGCATGCACTTTTTTACTAGTAGATCTTTCGATGTGCCATTGAGAATAATTATCCATAATATTATCAAGGAGTTTATTAGCTTCTCCTAAGGTGATTTCCATAAACGTGCCTCCCACGGCCGAATCTAAAAGATTTCTAGAAGCAAAATTCAATCCGGCATACAAGTTTTGTATGATCATCCATAAATTCAAACCATGAGTAGGGCAATTGTAAATCATCAATTTCATTCTTTCCCAAGATTGGGAAACATGCTCATGATCAAGTTGTTTAAAATTCATAATATCGTTTCTAAGAGAGGTGATCTTAGTGGAAGGGAAATACTTAGAGATAAAAGCATCTTTGCACTTATTCCATGAATCAATACTATTTTTAGGCAAAGACGAAAACCAAACTTTAGCACGATCTCTAAGTGAAAACGGAAATAACTTCAATTTAACAATATCATTATCCGTATCTTTCTTCTTTTGCATCTCACACAAATCAACAAAGTTGTTTAGATGGGTAGCAGCATCTTCACTAGGAAGGCTGGAGAATTGATCTTTCATAACAAGATTCGGCAAAGCAGCATTGATTTCACAAGACTCAACATCATTAAGAGGAGCAATCGGAGTACTAAGGAAATCATTATTATTGGTATTGGAGAAGTCACATAATTTGGTATTATCTTGTGCCATAGCAACAAGCAATCCAACACACAAGCAAACAAAAAGGCAAGCGAAAGAGAGAGGAGATTGGGAAAAAGAGGGCGAATAAAACGGCAAGGGTGAAGTGGGGGAGAGGAAAACGAGAGGCAAATGGAAAATAATGTAAGTGCGAGGGAGATGAGTTTGTGATGGGTACTTGGTGTGTCTTGACTTGAGCGAAGACCTCCCCGGCAACGGCGCCAGAAATCCTTCTTGCTACGTCCTGAGCCTGCGTTGGCTTTCTTTGAAGAGGAAAGGGTGATGTAGCAGTAGTAGCGTAAGTATTTCCCTCAGTTTTTGAGAACCAAAGTATCAATCCAGTAGGAGGCTCCTCAAAAGTCCCACGCACCTACACAAACAAACAAAAACTCGCAACCAACGCAATAAAGGGGTTATCAATCCCTTCACATCCACTTGCAAAACTGAGATCTGATAGAGATAATATGATAAGATAAATATATTTTGATATTTTATAATATATATAGGAAAAGTAAAGATGCAAATAAAAGTAGATTGAAAGCTTATATGATAATAGATAGACCCGGGGGCCATAGGTTTCACTAGTGGCTTCTCTCAAGATAGCATAAGTATTACAGTGGGTGAACAAATTACTGTCGAGCAATTGATAGAAAAGCGAATAATTATGAGATTATCTAGGCATGATCATGTATATAGGCATCACGTTTGTGACAAGTAGATCGACTCCTGCATGCATCTACTACTATTACACACATTGACCGCTATCCAGCATGCATCTAGAGTATTAAGTTCATAAAGAACAGAGTAACGCATTAAGAAAGATGACATGATGTAGAGGGATAAACTCATGCAATATGATATAAACCCCATCTTTTTATACTCGATGGCAACAATACAATACGTGCCTTCCTGCCCCTGTTGTCACTAGGAAAGGACACCGCAAGATTGAACCCAAAGCTAAGCACTTCTCCCATTGCAAGAAAGATCAATCTAGTAGGCCAAACCAAACTGATAATTCGAAGAGACTTGCAAAGATAACTTAATCACACATAAAAGAATTCAGAGGAGATTCAAATATTTCTCATAGATAAACTTGATCATAAACCCACAATTCATCGGATCTCGGCAAACACACCGCAAAAAGAGTTACATCGAATAGATCTCCAAGAAGATCAAGGAGAACTTTGTATTGAGATTCAAAGAGAGAGAAGAAGCCATCTAGCTAATAACTATGGACTCGAAGGTCTATGGTAAACTACTCACAACTCATCGGAGATGCCTTGGAGATGATGTAGAGGCCCTCCATGGTTGATTCCCCCTCCGGCGAAGCGCTGGCAAAGGCTCCAAGATGGGATCTCGCGGATACAGAAGGTTGCAGCGGTGGAATTAGGTTTTCGTGGTGCTCCTGGATGTTTTTGGGGTACGTGGGTATATATAGGAGGAAGAAGTAGGTCGGTGGACGCTCGAGGGGCCCACAATGGTGGGGGCGCGCCGGGCACCCTTGTGGCCGCTGATACGTCTCCAACGTATCTATATTTTTTGATTACTCCATGCTACTTTGTCTACTGTTTTGGACTATATTGGGCTTTATTTTCCACTTTCATATTATTTTTGGGACTAACCTATTAACCGGAGGCCCAGCCCAGAATTGCTGTTTTTTGCCTATTTCAGTATTTCGAAGAAACAGAATATCAAACGGAGTCCAAACGGAATAAAACCTTCGGGAACGTGATTTTCTCACCGAACTTGATCCAGGAGACTTGGACCCTACTCCAAGAAGTGCCAGAGGCGGTCACGAGGGGGGAGGGCGCCCCCCCGGGCACGCCCCCTGCCTTGTGGGCCCCCTGTTGCTCCACCGACGTACCCCCTGCACCCATATATACCTACGTTCCCAAAAACTTCCAGAACAGAACCTAGATCGGGAGTTTCGCCGCCGCAAGCCTCTGTAGCCACCAAAAACCAATAGGGGCCCTGTTCCGGCACCCTGCCGGAGGGGGATCTGATCACCGGAGGCAATCTTCATCATGCCGACGCTATCCATGACGAGGAGGGAGTAGTTCACCCTCGGGGCTGAGGGTATGTACCAGTAGCTATGTGTTTGATCTCTCTCTCTCGTGTTCTCTCTCGTGTTCCTCTATGGCACGATCTTGATGTATCCCGAGCTTTGCTATTGTAGTTGGATCTTATGATGTTTCTCCCCCTCTACTCTCTTGTGATGAATTGAGTTTCCCCTTTGAAGTTATCTTATCGGATTGAGTCTTTATGAGAACACTTGATGTATGTCTTGCCGTGATTATCTGTGGTGACAATGGGATATCATGTGCCACTTGATGTATGTTTTGGTGATCAACTTGCGTGTTTCGTGACATTGGGAACCTATGCATAGGGGTTGGCACACGTTCTTGACTCTCCGGTAGTAGCTTTGGGGCACTCTTTGAAGTACTTTTATGTTGGTTGGATGAATCTGAGATTGTGTGGCGCATATCGTATAATCATGCCCACGGATACTTGAGGTGACAATGGAGTATCTAGGTGACATTAGGGTTTTGGTTGATTTGTGTCTTAAGGTGTTATTCTAGTATGAACTCTATGATGGATTGAGCGGAAAGAATAGCTTTATGTTATTTTACTACGAACTCTTGAATAGATAGAACAAAAAGGATAACTTTAAGGTGGTTTCGTACCCTACCATAATCTCTATGTTTGTTCTCCGCTATTAGTGGCTTTGAAGTGACTCTTTGTTGCATGTTGAGGGCTTGTTATATGATCTATCTATGTTATTATTGTTGAGAGAACTTGCCCTAGTGAAAGTATGAACCCTATGCCTTATTTCCTACCATTGCAATACTGTTTACGCTCACTTTTACCGCTCGTTACCTTGCTGTTTTTATTATTTCAGATTACAAATACCTTTATCTACTATCTATTTTGCACTTGTATCTTCATCTCTTTGCTGAACTAGTGCACCTATACAATTTACCATTGTATTGGGTGTGTTGGGGACACAAGAGACTCTTTGTTATTTGGTTGCAGGGTTGTTTGAGAGAGACCATCTTTATCCTATGCCTCCTACGGATTGATAAACCTTAGGTCATCCACTTGAGGGAAATTTGCTACTGTCCTACAAACCTGTGCACTTGCAGGCCCAACAACGTCTACAAGAAGAAGGTTGTGTAGTAGACATCAGCCGCCTCGTCTGTTGTTGACTTCCACTCCAAGTCCCCTGGATTGCCTTTGTTCCAAAAAGATCGCCCCTGAAGGTTTCATTCCGTTTGGACTCCGTTTGATATTCCTTTTCTTCGAAACACTGAAATAGGCAAAAAAAAGCAATTCGGGCTGGGCCTCCGGTTAGTAGGTTAGTCCCAAAAATGATATAAAAGTGCATAGTAAAGCCCATAAACATCCAAAACGGGTAATATAATAGCATGAAACAATAAAAAATTATAGATACGTTGGAGACGTATCAAAGTGATATGATGAAATTCCCGTGTACCCTCAAGAACGCTTTGCTTACTATAAGAGAGCGTTTTGGCATGTCCTTTGCCTCAAAAGGATTGGGCTACCTTGCTGCAATTTTGTTACCATTACCGTTACTTGCATGTTAATTATCTTGCTATCAAACAACTTGTTACCTATAATTTCAGTGCTTGCAGACATTACCTTGCTGAAAACCACTTGTCATTTCCTTCTGCTCCTTCTGCTCCTCGTTGGGTTCGACACTCTTACTTATCAAAAGGACTATGATTGATCCCCTATACTTGTGGATCATCAACCTCAACATTGATCATCATCCTTGTTGTCATCATCATACTCTTCACCAACACCTCGTTCATCTATTTGTGATACTGAATCCTAGTCTTGATTCATACGTGTGATACATTAATCATTCGTCTACTATTGCCATTGCTCATGTGATGATGTTTGTCGTCTCCATATCCAAGTAAACACCCTAGTTCTTGTGGATATGGAGGAACCCTAGTATGTGTGGGAGCTGAACGCCGATAAGATACATGGTACTCTTTTGAATGTTTATGTTAATATTCTTCACGATGTTGTGTGAAAGTCGACCATATTTTTTTTGCCTTTATGGACGAAAAAGGGTATTACTATCACTTGCGATGAGGTTTTCTTTTAGCTGCGACCATGAGGAGACCTTTAACCACGGTTGATGTAACCTAAATGTGAGGAGGAATGATGGTGGCATACGTGATATTAAGATGTTGTATGCATGCATGTATATGTACTTGGCTCCGCTTATAGTGTTGGTGAAGGTTGGCGGAGTGCCAGATTTCCTTGGCATTTTTTTGTAATGTTTGAAGTTACTTCAACATTAGGGCCGTGGTAGACCTAGAACCGTAGCATTTGGGGTATCAAACAATGTGATGTGATCTAAATATCATCTTAATCCTAGCAACTACTCCTAAAATGGCATTTGGTTATTAGAAAATTAGTCTCTAGTGTGTAATATAAACTAGATTACACTTTTAGAGGGGACACCGTGGCACCCATGACACCTCCTAGACCTGCCATGCATTAGGGAATGTGATTCAGATTGAGGTGGACACCATTGCATACGAAAACATTATAGTGAAGATGGGTGTGAGGGACACTTGAAACCCCCCCCCCCCCATCCTCACCCCTTCACGGAAATTACCATGAGAGAGCTCCCGATCTCTGACATTGAATTTGAATTAAAGAGAGTAGTGGAGCAAGGATGATACCATGGAGAGAGAGTGTGTGTGAGAGAGGGGGGGGTGGGGGGAGGTTGTTGCTGCAAATACACAAGGAGATGGGCCGATGAAGAAAGCAAGAGAATATGAGCAAATAAAGAGATAATAACTTTAGGGAGTCTGTCTGTTACACGATATGGGGAAATAAATAAAAAACTATACAGTGACAATGAGAGTTAGACCGTTGATATGTGATGGTGATTTTACCCGGTTTATCCTGATTAACAAGACAACATTCTTCTTAATTTTTTAAAGCAATGTTTTTTTTTGAAGTACAAACATTGTAAATGTAAGATGTTTTTGCAGTTTAATTCTTAATGTAACACGTAGTTATTACAAACTGAGTAGAAAGCAACATTTTCTTAATAAAAATCCAAAGGCAAAGCTTTTGCCTCGTTTAGAAAAAGGATTGCTAAATCTCAATCGACTGAGACTTAGCGAAGTCCTAGTCGATGTTATATTCATGAGAATGTGAAGATCCGTGCAAAATTTTCTTTTTTCTTTGTTATATGTTGTGTTATTTAACAAAGATTTGGTCAAGTTTCAGTGCGACTGAGATCTTGCAACACCCTAAAAAACTCCTTCTTTTAGAGACGGTATGGTAATTATCCGATCAGTGGATGCGAGCTAGCCATTTTTTTGAGCAACATCTAGCTTTTTACAATATCAGGGTAGCTATCAACACACACACACTTTTTTTTGAAAGCAAGCAACGCTTGTATTACTTAACGGTGCTGGGTAGATCACCCAAAGCACAAGTGGCCACATGGCCAGGTACATTAGACTCCCACTCAATAAAGTGGTTTGGAAGATACATATGGCCCGGCTTAGCTAGTTCATGTGCGACAGAATTAGCCCCACGATTGTAGTACATTATATCGTGGTGCGCGAACCAGAGGTTCAGCTGAATTTTTGAGTCCTCAATCAACGCTGCATAAGCCGATGAATCTACCTTGCGAAGATCAAGTGCATCCACCAGGAGCTGGCAGTCCGTCTCAAAAATCACCCGTGTCATTCCCAGATCGGCGGCTAGGGCGATGGACTGTGACATCGCATGAGCTTCAGCGCCGAAAGCATCCTGGACGTGGTCTTGACGCCCTGCGCGGGATGCCATTATGTTGCTCGCTCCGTCTCTTGCCACGACGCCCCACCCCGTGAATGATTCGCCTGGTGTAAAGGCACCGCCCACATTGATTTTGATCATGTCATCTCCCGGAGCCCTCCATCTGTCTGTAGCACCCTTCATTTTTCCTGAAGGTAAAAAGGCTTCAGCATACTCGATCACACGCACCCATGCATGACCCACAATTTCACTGGCAGGCACCGGCAGCTCCCCCTCCCGGAGTTTGTTCTTGTTATTCCACCACAGCCACCAGGCCGTGAAGATTAGGACATAGGTCCTCTCCTCCAGGCCCCAAAGGAAGTCGAGCATCACATGTACTGACGCGATTTCTTCCAACCACATTCTAGTGCTCTCCAGCCCAAGCTCCCGCAACACAGGCTTGATCGATTTGCAGTGTGTGAACAGATGCGCTCTGTCCTCGTCAGCTCTACCACAGAAAAGGCACTTTGTATCTTCTATAGGAATGCCTCGTCTCTGCACATTCGTCCGGAAGGCCAAGGATTCATGCTTGAGTCGCCAAACAAACATCTGGATGTTCTTGGGGCATGATATTCTCCAAAGTCTCTTCCAGGAATCATCCTCACACGAGTTCAGATTGCCAACATTTTTCAGAGCTGTGGCCAATGCCGCCATTTGAAGCTAGTATACCCATATGCACATGGAGCTTATATGCACTCTTTACTGAATGTTGCCCTTTGCTATCGAACTGCCAGGCAATGAAGTCAGATACCCCTTCCCGTAATGGAATTTGCAATGTGTAGCGGGCATCATTTGGCCAAAAGGTGTCCCGAACCAACTGCTCGTCCCATGCGTCGGTGATTGGAGAAATGAGGTGAGAAACGTATTCCAACAAGTTACCCCCTCTCAGAGTGATAATCTGACGTGACCACGGTCGTGGTATCCATGGATCACTCCAAATACGGATATTGGACCCGTCTCCAACTCGCCAAATGTATCCCTGTTTGATAAGCTCAAGACCATGCAAGAGACTTCTCGAGATAACCCACACACACCTGTGTCCACAGCTAGCTAGCTTTTTTTTATGAGGGCTCGATGCAAGCTAGATTTTTTTTGAGACACTCTCGCCAAGCTTTATTCAAAAGTCTGAAATATTTACACGTAAAAACAGCAATTCCCCAGGCTGGCCTAACCACGCATGCCTGCCAAAATCAAGAGTTAAAACATGCTTAGCGAGATTGTGAGCCTCGAAATTCGAGCTCCTAAATTCGTGAACGACATTACAAACCGAAAACCCCCGTGAGTGTTCTATTATTTCATGTACTATGGCCCCATACTCCGTCGCTGAATTCTGCTTGATGTCGTTCACCACTTTCTTGCAATCCGTCGCAATCTGAATTTGATTGACATATAAGTCTTCTGCAATTGCTTGTCCTTCACGAACAGCCAGAGCTTCCAATGTGGTCGGATCTGAAATAAACCTGAGTTTGATCGCGGAAGCTCCCAAAAAAGCGCCATCTTGATCTCTACACACCACCGCCACCGCTCCATGACCACCTGCTCTTCCTACTGCTGCATCTGCATTTATTTTGGTCAGTCCTTCTGGTGGTGGAAGCCACCCCGATGGCTGAATAACAAGGACCTTGATCAACTTCGGCGCCTTCTTCTCTATGAACTCAAGATCATTCAGAAAAAAGTTGATAAAAGAATGTGTGGAAAAAGGAGTTTGATAAATGTCTTCATGGATCACTTTTCTCCTAGCTCGCCAAATCGCCCATAGTGTCACCACCATGCGGGTGAATTCTTCATGCTCCAGCTTGTCATACAACGTGAAGACCCAATTCTTTGCGTTCATCGTCAGGTTATCATACATGCAATCCACTGTCTCTTCAGAAGATAAAGACCACACACTTCTTGCCATTGGACAGTCTATTAGAGCATGTTTCCATGAGTCAGGTGCAGAACAAAGGGTGCAGATCCGTGTTGTGGTCATATTACGGTGGTGTAAAACATCCAACGTTGGAAGAGACTCGTGGCACAACCTCCATAAGAAAATCTTCAGCTTGGAAGGCACTCTCAAACTCCACAAAGACGTCCAAGCCTTCTCCTCTACCATTATGTTTGAACGACCGCCGACTTGCTCCAGGAGTGCCTCTCGCTGCAGTTTGGTCTTCAGCAAAAATCTGTAAACTGAAGCTACTGAAAACACACCTTTGTCGTCTTCCCCCCATGCCCAAAAGTCCCGCACATGCCTGGTACACAGCGGTATTCTGAGAATTATATCAGCATCAGCAGGGAGAAAAACAGTTCGCACCTTATCTTCTCGCCAAATAGCAGAAGAACTATCGATTAATTCCGAGACTAAATGAGGTTTATCATTAACCAAAGACACAATTGGTCTCATCATTCCAGATCGAGGGATCCAATTTTGTTCCCATATTTTTGTTTCTTCTCCCGTCCCAATTCTCCTTATAAGACCCCCTAATAGAGCATCTCTTCCATCTAAAATCGCTCTCCAAATTTGAGAGGGATTATGTCCCAGTTCCGCTTCTAGTAGAGATACATTTGGGAAATATTTGGCTTTTAAAACTCTCGCGCTCAACGTCATGGGAGCTTGAATCAATCGCCACACTTGCCTAGCCAAGAGCGACAAGTTGAAAAGCTCAATATCCCGAAAACCGAGGCCTCCCAAATACTTCGGTTTAGTGCACACATCCCATGATATCCAACAGGGCTTCCTTTTCCCCCTCTTGCTGCCCCACCAGAATTGCCGGATTAATGATGTGACACTCTCACATATGCCTTTGGGTAGCCTGAAACATGACATTGAATATACAGAAATCGCTTGAGCAACCGCCTTTATTAGTACTCCCTCCGTCCCAAAATAAATGACTCAAAAATGACTAAATTTTGTACTAATTTTAATACAAAGTTGACACACTTTTGAGTCACTTATTTTAAGACGAAGGGAGTACTTCTTTCCCTGCATAAGAAAATAACTTCTCCATCCATCCCTTGATCTTTTCCCAAACCCCAAACCTGGGTCCAGTGGATATACGGGCCCTGAACCTAACCAAACCCATATCTGGAACTTGGGTCGGGCCTGGAGCTCGCCACCCACGACGAACCCACCTACCCACAGATCATCCAACTCCACGCCCTAACCCTACCCTACCCTACCCGGATCCCTGTCTGCACCGGGCCGCTGCCGCTGCTGCGGCCGCATCGCCGACCTCTATCTCCGGCGCGGCTGCCGCTGCCGCTGCCGCCGCATCGCCGGCTTCGATCTCCAGCACTCCCGATTCTGCCCTGATTTGGATTTCTTCACCTGCTCTGCGTTCTCATCTCCGACGGAATTTGAGCGTGCTTGGAGCAGTAAGCGACGCGATCCCAGTACCCTTTGTTTTCAGTTCCGAATTCCGTAGCTGTCGGCTCTGTTTGCTGCTATGGATGTGTGCTAGTCCTTGTCGACATGTTCCGCTGCTCTGATTTTTTGTTTCTAGTAAGAGAGTTGGGGTATAAGTGGGTGTTAGTTTCAGGGGAAACCGTACCAAATTAAGTGTGGAACTGTTAGCAAACTCGAACCAAAAGTTCATGGCGATCTACTTGCCATCCTTTTTTTCCTGAATACGCAGCGCGTCATTTCATCGAGAAGAAAGCGCAAGCGACCAGACTTGCAATGATTTACAATGAGCACTGCACCCGCCAATCCAGATTCCGACTGAGGTTGTGGTTGTACCATAGGACGGCTCGCGTTCGGGACTGGCGCAGTGTTTAGTATTTTGGCTGCCAAATTTAGTGACGAAACCAAGCATACTGGCGCAATGTTTAGTATTTTGGCTTCATGACAGCTGGCATACAAGTCCAGAACATCGACTCCAGGGTTGCACCACTGTGCCTAGAGGAGTCGTCTAGTGGACGGCAAAACCCAGCTAGAACTGGGGAGGCGTCGTCCAGTATGCACCGATAGCAACGTACATCATGCTCCGGAAGTCGACACTCTGCATAGAGGATCAACATTTCTTTTGCCGCTGCCAAGCGTTGTCGGCAAGAGGATCAACATAGTGAACAGAGGCTTTGATATTGTCGACTCCGGCTGCAACCAGGCAGGGAAATAGGTGAATTTTTTGTCTTACAGGCCAAAATCCAAAAGCCATAGTTAATCTTAATTAAACACCCCCTAAGTGCACGCCTAGGCACACTTTTTTCTTTCACTTGTTGGCTGTCACTCAGAGAGGTAAGTAGAAATTGCCGGCAGTTGTCGTGTTAAAGTGAGCATCACCTACAGGCCAATGCTGCCGCCATGCCAGAGTACCACCAGTATGTGCCTGGCAGCGTGGGGACCAGACACACCTGCCAGGGGAAGCTGTTTGACCGCACTCAGCCATCCACTGAGAGCGTGGGGTCGGATGAGGCGATGCTGCAAGGTGAGGCGAGCAGGGCCGCAGGGGAAGGCCCCATCTCTGTGACTGGCTGGCTGGCAGTGGCCCATGGCTAGGATGTGATGTAGGGTCGAAGGCCCGGCCTGTGGCGAGGATGTGAGGTAGGGGTCGAAGGCGTGCATCGGTTAGTCATCTGCCTGGCAACGCACCACATCCTTTTATGCTTCTCTGTAAAAAATCATGCTTACAAAAATGTTTACTTTCCTGTGTTCAAAGTTATATCTGTAGGTGATGTTGCTTCTTGTGCTTTATTCCTTATTTATCTACTCTGCAGTTCAATCATATGCTTTGCTAAAAATTGATTGTGTCGTATCAACTGCAGCTATGGAAAACATGGATGAGCATGACAGTGATGCTAATATGCCGTTAGGGATAGATTCTGATGGAGCTTCTGCCTCCAGATTCAGGAAGAAGAGGTCTAAGGTGTGGGAAGAGTACAAGCCTATATATATAAATGGAGTGATTCAGAGCGCGGAATGCCACTACTGCCATACTCTCATGAGCTGCAAAGGTGCTGATGGACGTTCCAACGGAACGAGCCATTTATGGCGACATCATAATAATTGTCGAGCAAAAGAGGGATTTGACCTGAGCGAGCTGCATGATACAGACTTCCCTTATGGTATGTTTATGTTGTTTCTTTTATGCGTCATAATTTAGGTAATTGAGTAACCGATGCATGTGTATGCATTGAGGTGGATTATGCTAATCCCAGTTGGTGGAACCACTTTGCATAATATGCTGTATGTAAATTGTGTTGTTTTAGGTCTCTTACAGTGCTATGGTATGTCCATTCGGTAGAGCCACTTTTGCATTCGTTGCTGTTTGGCTACATGCTTTTGTTAAAGTTGGTGCAAACATAGTTTAATATCGCATCCATCTATGAAATATGTAACAAGAGAAGACGGCTATCTCTGTACCTGTACATAGGCAACTATCCATATTCTTAACTTACAGCAGTTAGTTCAATCTTAATCTGTTTTTCCAAACGAGACACTATGTCTTCCACAGGACCTTGCAAAATAAGCAGAACACAACACCGTTAATTACCAGAAACTGAACCTTATTGATTTTTGCCTACAACAACAACACCAACAACGAAGCCTTTAGCCCGAAACAAGTTGGGGAAGGCTAAATCTGAAACCCATAAGATCTCGCAATCAACTCATGGTTCTGGCACATGGATAGCTAGCTTCCAAACTCTCCTGTCCATGGCTAGTTCTTTGGTGATATTTTTGTCCTTCAGATCTCTCTTTACGGACTCCTCCCATGTATGGTCTAACCCAACCTCTCTTAACATTACAACACGCTTTAGCCGTCTGCTATGCACTGGAGCTTCTCGAGGCCTGCGCTGAATATGCCCAAACCATCTCAGACAATGTTGGACATACTTCTCTTCAGTCGGTGCTGTCCCAACTCTACCCCGTATATCATCATTCTGGACCCGATCCTTCCTTGTATGGGCACACATCCATCTCAACATGCGCATCTCAGCTACACCTAACTGTTGAACATGTCACCTTTTAGTCGATCAACACTCAGCGCCATACACCATTGTGGGTTGAATTGCCGTCCTATATAACCTGCCTTTTAGCTTTTGTGGAACTCTCTTGTCACAGAGAACGCAAGCTTTGTGCCACTTCATTCATCCGACTTTGATTCGATGGATCACATCTTCATTGATATCACCATCCTTCTGCAACATTGGCCCCAAGTATCGATGGTGTCCTTCTGAGGTACCACCTGCCCATCAAGGCTAACCTCCTCGTGCCTAGTAGTACTTAAATCGCACCTCATGTACTCGGTTTTAGTTCTACTATGCCTAAAACCTTTCGGTTCCAAGGTTTTTCTCCATATCTCTAAGTTTCTATTAACCCCCATCCGACTATCATCGACTAGCACCACATCATCCGCAAAGAGATACAACATGGGATATCTCCTTGTATATCCCTTGTGACCTCATCCATCACCAAAGCAAAAAGACCGGCCAGAGAGTAAACAATCTTCGTTGGAACATTACGTGTGCAAAAGTACTCTACAACACCAGCGTAGCTCAACGAGGAGTCTCGAGTCCATTGTGGTGCGCAACATCACGCCCACCAGCTCGACGAGTGCATGGCGCACATTCACACTGGCAATAGGGCCATCAGAGGTCACCAGGATGGGAGGTTGCAGTAGTAGCAGGTCTTCTCGTGCGCACCCACTTGCATCCATCTCGCCGCCGCACTAACCATCGTCTCTGACCGCTCTGGTTGTTCCCGGTGCCGCTGAACCGTGATGCCTTAAGTCGTCGCCCGCCACATGCTGGAGCTCATCACATCAGGATGAGTGATTGGGGATGGGTCGTCGCATGGCCAGGGCTCGTCGGCCATGCGCAGGTGCCATGCGATGAGCAGGGAGAGTGGGGGACGGAGCGCTGGGGCACCGGGGCTTGTCGGTCATGCGCGGGCGTGACGTACGAGTAGGGAAGCGACGGGGTGGAGGTGGTGCCGTGGAGCAGCAACAAGTGATGTGTCATTGATATCTGGTTGCCATGCCGTCATGTAGGGAGAGATAAAATGAATCAATTGAGGAGGCAAGGGGGAGATTAAGGAAGGAGGTGCATATGACAGGTGGGCCCACGTAGTATGTGAGAGTAGTTTTTTTAGGCTGGGATCACCTCTTTCCTATTACACCAAACAAGATTTTACTATCATAGGGTCGGGATTGACTAGGATTGATAAATACAGGGTGCTAATTTCAGGGATTAAAAGTTCAAGGTTCGATTCCAACTACGCGTACAAAGTCAAGGTTTAAAATAGACTTTTCTCCCTACCACATGACATTTTGCGGTATCTTATCTTAGGCCTTCTCCAAGTCAATGAACACCATATACAGGTCCTTTTGCTCCCTGTATCTCTCCATAAGTTTTCGTACCGGGAAAATGGCTTCCATGATCGACCTCCTAGACATGAAACCAAACTGATTTTTGGTCATGCTTGTCATTCTTAAGCGGTGCTCAATGACTCTCCTATAGTTTCATTGTATGGCTCATCAGCTTAATTCCATGGTAATTAGTACAACTTTGAAGATCCTCTTTGTTCTTGAAGATTGGTACTAATATACTCCGCCTCCATTCTTCTGGCATCTTGTTTGCCCGAAAAATGAGGTTGAAAAGCTTAGTTAGCCATACTATCGCTATGTCTTTGAGGCCTCTCCACACCTCAATGGGGCTACAATCAGGACCCATTGCCCTGCCTCCTTTCATCCTTTTTAAAGCATCGCAGACCTTAGACTCTCGGATTTGCACAAAACGCCTGCTGGTATCATCAAAGGAGTCGTCCAGTTCAATGATAGAGCTCTCATTCTCTCCATTGAACAGCTTGTGGAAGTACTCCCACCATCTATGCTTAATCTCCTCGTCCTTTACCAGGAGCTGATCTGCTCCGTCCTTGATGCATTTCACTTGGTCGACATCCCTCGTCTCCCTCTCTCGGATCTTGGCCATCTTGTAGATGTCCCTTCCTTCGTGTCTAAGCACTGGTAGAGGTCCTCATATGCCCGACCCCTTGCTTCACTCACAGCTCGCTTTGCGGCCTTCTTTGCCACCTTGTACTTTATGTTGTCTGCACTCCTATCCAGGTGTAGCCGTTTGAGACAATCTTTCTTCTCCTTACCAGGTATCTTTAGCTTCGCTTCTACTTTAGGGCACTCCAAACTCCTTTGAAGCCACCTTACAAATGCAAATCGCCATCTTCATCCACATATTGCCTGCATCACCTCCTTCCTCCCAAGGGCCCTCCTTAATGACCATCTCCTTGAAAGCCTGAGCTGCCTCCTCCTTGAGCTTCCACCACTTCGTTCTAGCGACTTCGGCACGCTTATCCTGCTGGCCACGAATCCGAAAGCGGAAGTCAGCCACCACAAGCTTATGTTGAGGGACAAAACTCTCTCCAGGTATCACCTTACAATCTAGGCAAGCATGTCTATCTTCTCTTCTCGACAGGACGAAATCAATCTGGCTAAAGTGTTGACAACTACTAAAAGTCAGTAGACGTGATTCTTTCTTTCTAAAGAGGGTGTCAGTTTCGATCATATCGTAGGCTAGAGCAAAGCTTAGGACATCTTGTCCTTCTTGATTCCTGATGTGATAGCCAAAGCCCTCATGCACCCCTTCAAAACCTGTGTTAGATGTACCCATGTGGCCATTGAGATCTCCTATGAAGTGCTTGTCGCCAATAAGTACACTCCTAACCATGTCCTCCAGACCTTCCCAGAACTTGGTGTTCTGATTGTGACCTACTTGCGGGGTATATGCGCTGATAACATTGAGAATTAAGTCCCCAACTACCAGCTTGACCAGGATAATCCGGTCCCCACTCATGAAGTTCTCATTTTGGCCTACTTGCAGGGTATACGCGCTGATAACATTGAGAACTAAGTCCCCAACTAGCAGCTTGACCAGGATAATCCGGTCCCCATGCCTCTTGACGTCTACCACCCCATACTTGAGACTCTTGTTGATCAAGATGCCTACTCCATTTCTGTTTGCAGTTGTCTGCGTGTACCACAGCTTGAAGCCAGTGTCCTCCCACCTCCTTCGCCTTCTGTGCTCTTCATTTGGTTTCTTGGACGCAATGGATATCAACACCTCTCCTCACCGATGTATCAACTAGCTCCCGTAGTTTACCTGCTGGGGACCTACGTTCCAGCTAAAACCCTACAGGAACGTAGTGCATATGATAGCTGTAGGGTAAGGACCCGCTTAGGTAGCTGGAACGTAGGGTCCCTAGCAGGTAAACCCTACAGCTATCATATGCACAGTCCTAGATGGCAGCCATGCATTAAGCAATCAAGCTTCTAATACATTAGTGATATTAATTAAGGGGTATGTTAATAATATCTCAGTTCAACAACTGATGGCATACTTCAAGCAGTCATGTTGATTGTACCAGCTATATCCTTCTTGCTGCACTTGATAACTTAATGAGAAAATTGAATACATGGTTACATTCAGGATACCTGGCACATTGTTCATCTGCTAGATCAGTGATTACAGGTTACAAATTCGCATTTTGTTTGGCAAGCTACAATTAAATTATAAATAAGATTCTTTACACGACTATACATAAGATCTACAAAGCGCGGACACGCAAAAACAGCTACATCGGCATCCTAGTATGGGTGGACACGGCGATACGCGTATCCTGCAGTATCCCATCTTTTCCGAATTAAAAAAAACTAAATAGGGATATGCTGTGGACACGGTGGGGCCTCTTGGGGCCTCTGGAGGCCAGTAACGGCCCTATGCAAACCCTACTATTGGCAGGTTTGCACGCATGAGCGCCACAAAAGGGACGAGCTGCTCCAGGCTCCAGCGACTCCGCCACTGCCGCTGTTTTCCACAAGACCAGCAGCCTCTCCTCCCGACGACAACCATGCTCAAGTAGGTAACCTCAATCTCTTCATCTCTTTGTGACTCATTTTTTTGCTGTTGAGCTGCTGCTGCTAGCTTCCCCGTGCGGCCATGCCATTGCTGCTTGGGTTTTTGATTAGCTGCATGCTGTTGTGCTGCTTGAATGCTTTTGGTTGGGTTCTTTTCTTTGTGCTGCTGTTGAGCGTTGACTGTCATTGCTGCTTGCTGTTAGGGAGCATGGCATCTGGGAGCGCCGCCGCCGGCAGCCAATCGTCCGTGGGTGAGAGTGAAGGCTCCTAGTTATCATGTTATGAGTGGACTGTGTTATGCTGTCATGTTGTGTCTACTGTCTAGTGTGTACTATGGTTTATTTTTGTAATACCGCGTCATGTTGGGAGCTTGAGATTGCCAAACCATACTGCACTTGGGAGCCAAATACATTGGACATTTGGAAAGCAAATGTCTTTACTGTTTTCATGTTCTGTACCACTTAAGATTATGTCTTCTTAAGTTTCTAATACTAGCATTTGATGTATTTTGCAAGTTGCAATGACATGGGCCTGGAGGACCAATTAATTCAATCATTGAACACTTGAGAAAAAGGAGACAGCAAATGGGGCAGTATTCTGATCTCATCTCAGTTTCTCATTAATCTTTTGTCTTTAACTCCTTATTGCATGGTGTATTTTTAATTTATATATATTCTCCGTATCCCGGTGTGGCTGTTTTTGGAAAATGCCGTATCCCGTGTCCCCGATGCGTATCGCCGTGTCCGTGTCCTCGTATCCGTGCTTTTTAGCATAAGATTTGGATCTTTATCATTAGGTATGGGTAATGTGTTGTGCTTTAGATTTTGTTGTTTACCACTTTACTGTAAATTAAGGGTGCAAGCAGCAGCTTTATTATAAGTTATATCTTTAATCTTAAAGGTATATTCTGACTAACTTATGCGTTATTCATGCATAGTAGGTGTGAATGACATTGATCCAGTGAACCAGATTCTTCCAGAGCCACTTGATGACATGAACTTGGTAAATCATAGTGAGAACGGCAGATTGAGATCGAAGGTATGGATGGACTTTACACCTGTCTATGTTGAGGGGAGAATCCAGGGTGCTGACTGTGTCCATTGCCACACACGACTTAGTGCAGAAAAGAGTACATGCGATTTAAACCAACACACTCAGACTTGTTCAGCACGGGCTGGAACTAGTGTAAATCATCAGAAAGATGGGCTTTTCTTGTCCAGTGTACCAATTTTTAAATCTAGGGTGAAGGATGAACTTTTACCTGCCTTGACAAATGGTAAGGTTCAGATTGCAGAATATGCTAGCAGGTTCCACTTGGGTTATAATTCTAGTGACAAAACTTGTCAAAATCAGCACATTCTGGCTTTACCAGCAGACAACATGACCCCAATGGAACAGTATAAGTCGTCTGCTCGTGCTCCAGATATCAAGATCAGGAAATTTGATCAAGAAGCATCTTATCAAGAGCTAACTAGGATGATAATAATGCATGGCTATCCCCTGTCAATTGTGGAGCATGAAGAAATGAAAAGATTTGCGAAGGGCCTTAACCCTGTGTTTAACATGGCTTCAAGCCTAGATATGGAAGAATATTCAATTCTGCTGTTTCAGAAAGAGAAGTCTGACCTTAAGGAGAAAATTGCACTTTCGTCACGACGAGTTTCGTTATCAGCAAGTGTGTGGGTCCCTCATGGAGCCGATCCCACAGTAAAGTACCTGTGTTTGACCGCGCATTTTATTGATGCTGAATGGAAGCTTCAAAGGAGAATAATCAAGTTTGGTGTGCTTTGGTCCTCACCTTCTGATTTGGAAAGGATGATACACTGTAAGGAGGCTTGTGTGCTAGAATCTGAGGTTGGGGCGTATAATGTCATATGGGAAGCTATAAGAGAGTGGAATCTTGACAGGAAGCTTTTCTGCTTGACATCTGTAAGCGAAATAAGAAACAGTGGAAGTATCTCAAAGCTGAAGGACATGCTTATACAGAGGAACTGTCTTCCTATTAGAGGTGAGCTATACAATATTGCTTGTGTGGATGATATGGTTGACAGCGTTCTTTCGAAAGGGCAACCATTGCTTTATCGTGTCGGTGATCTGCTAGAGAGATTTATTCAAGCACGTGCATCTTCATCGCTGACTCAGCAGCAACTTTTGGAAGTTGCTAACGATGTTGATATGAAGTGCCCCCATGAAGATGCAAAATGGTGGCATAAAATTTACTTTAGACTTGAGGTTCTTTTGCATTTCAAGAAGTTACTTCCCTCTGAAGAATTTGTATCTGTGGAAGAAATGAAAATTGTTGAGCCTATCTATAAGATTTTGAGGGTTTTCTATCGAGTCGTTGAAGTAATGTCTGGGGCTGTTTGCCTGACAGCAAATATGTACTTCCATGAAGTATGGAAAGTTAGGACGATTTTGCAAGAAGAAGCATGTACTGAACACTCCGACGTTGCTAGCATGATTAGAGAGATGCAGGAAGCATTCAATGAATATTGGGCAAAGTCGTACTTGTGGTTGTCAGTGCCTGTTGTTCTTGATCCGAGATTCAAAATTACTTTTATCGATTTCCGTCTTAAACGAGCTTTTGGCACTGATGCAACAAAGTATGTAAATGATGTAGCTGAAATAGTGAGGGAATTGTTTCATGAATATTGCACCCCCGTGGATCAGCTGAATGTTAAGACTTCACATTGCGAAGTTCAAAATGTTGAAATAGATGGATTTGACAGTGATTTATTGGAAGATTGGGATCAGCATCTTACTGCACAGACAAGGAGTCAACTATTGTCGGAGCTTGACAGCTATCTTGAAGATGGTCTTCTTCCACGGAAGGATGATTTTGATATTCTAAACTGGTGGATGAGTCATTCTTCGAAGTATCCAACCCTCTCAAAAATGGTGCAGGATGTCTTGGCAATGCCATCATCTGCTGTTCACTGCGAGGCAGCATTCAGCAGTGAGGGCCCAGTAATTCATAAGCAGTGGAGCACATTAAACATCAAGACAATTGAAGCACTTGTGTGTACCCGAGATTGGAT
The DNA here is from genome assembly GCF_002162155.2 of Triticum dicoccoides. Taxonomy (NCBI): domain Eukaryota; kingdom Viridiplantae; phylum Streptophyta; class Magnoliopsida; order Poales; family Poaceae; genus Triticum; species Triticum dicoccoides. The sequence goes on along the minus strand of NC_041387.1, from coordinate 483,255,351 downwards.
TAGCTAGGTGGTAAGTTCTGCACTTTGGTTTTTCTATTTACATACTTGCTGGCTTCGTTGAGACCCTAAAAAGAAGCATGTGTAATCTTATTAGACCACAGCTTAATTTTGCATCTTGACTCGTAAGAGAAACATCAGACAGACTTTTAGAAGTCTCATATATTGGTTCCATTTCCTATTAATAGAAATTATGCTTACAGTATCTACCATAACACGGCAACATCAGCAACAGAACACCTCAAAAACAAAAGACACACAGGAGTAACTAAGAGACGGGAAGGAAAAACTACTGCAGCGGCGAAGCAGTGCAAACTGGAGAAAACAACGCCCAATCCTTGTGCCTTCATGAGCCTGTTAGTCAGAGTCCATGACGTCCAGCTCTTCCCTGCACAAAACACTTCAGATGTGACGTGTCCCAGCAGCCTTGTGCAGAACTGCAGCTCCTACCAGGCTACCATGCGGTCGACTTCACCTTCAGATTGTTCACCAGTTAAGCCAATAACAAACCTGAAACACCACTGTGGTGGGATCACAGGGCCATAAAGATTGAAAACAAGCTGAATTCCCAGCCTTCCAGATACCCCATCACAGCGGCTACCCCAATATTTGGAAGTTTCTTCATACTTCCCCTTAACTCTCTTAGCCAAACGTTACTACAATGGTCGGCGCTATGGGCTGGGCAGTTTGCTCCAACCACACAGCTGACAACATTCCAAATAAATCTAGCCAGGGGCAGGTAGAGTAAGTGGTCAGTTAACTCGTCACCTCCGCAGGAGTGAAGTGCATCCTAGGTCCTCGAACTATTTCAGAGGTGTCACGGAGGTCCTCAAACTATGAAAAGTGTCATTTAGGTCCTCGAGGTGCAATAAGTGTGTACATAAGTGACACATCTGAAATAGTTTGAGGACCTATGTGACACCTATGAAACAGTTCGAGGACATAGATGGCACTCGAGGACATAGATGGCACACACATTGCACTTCAAGGACCTGGATGACTATTTTCATAGCTTGAGGATGTGACACCTCTGAAATAGTTCGAGGACCTAGGATGCACTTCACTCCCGCAGAAGAGACAAGCTTTTGGGCATACACCTCCCCTGTGCAGCAGAACATCTCTGGCAATGATGCTTCTCTTAAGCATTAACCAGAGAAAATTTTTGACTTTGCAGGGGGAATTTGCATTTCCAAAGAAGCCTAAAAGGGACCTCCCAACGTTCTGCATTGCCAAGTAAAAGGATCTAGAGCATGATTGGTTCGATGCCAAAAGTTGGCATGCCAATATTTGGGAAATGCCAAATGTTGGCTAGTGATTGGTTGACTACCAACTTTTCTTGCCAACCTCACAAAAAGTTGCCAACTTTTGGCAGCTTATCATTTTGCCAAATGTTGGCTTGCTGAAGTTGCCATCAAAAGATAGCACAATGTTCAAGACCACACCCTCACATATGTTCAGCAAGCTGTTCCATTGCACGTCTCTTTCCCCAACTAGATCTCATTGACAACATAAGCAATGTAAACCACTTCCAATCGCCTCATTCACAATATTCCGCGGGTTTGTAGAAAGTGGAAATAGCCTAGGGAAGGAATCAACAAGGCTGTTATTGCGCAGCCAGATATCCTTCCGAATGATAGTTCTCCTCCCATCTCCCACCTTAATCCTACAGCATGACCAAAAGAGAGGTTCACTTCCATATTCCCTTGCTCAGCTTAGCTTGCCTACTTGGCACATTCAAGTCGGAGGCCAGGCAATGGCTAGTGGCTAGGGGTGTCTGAGTTGTATTCTCCAGGTGTTCCCCTTCTTAGGGCTTGTACAAACTCTTCTTTGTACAAAGCATCGAAACGCAAGTCTTTTGCGCTTTCTTGTGAAACAAACTTCCATGTGCCCTTGCCAAAAATGAGAGCCCCGGGCTTTTAGTGATGACTTGGCCTAGAGAGCAATTGCTTAAATACATTTTGGACAGAACTTCCTGTCAAGGCCCAGTGTCATTGAATAACTAACATAACCACTCGGCTAGCAAAGAGATGATAAGCACCCCGACCCTGGTTCTTTGGCATACATACCTTTGTCCAACCAGCCAAATTATTATTATTTTGGCACATATTAAGTTGTGGCTAGATTGCACAAGGTACTCCCTCCGATCCAAATTAATTGACGCAGCTTTAGTACAACTTTAGTACAAAGTTGTACTAAAGCAGCGTCAATTAATATGGATGGGAGGGAGTACTACTGTTCAAGTAAAATCATCCAGTTGCATACAAGTGCCAGTTAGTTTATTAAATCGTGCTTCTTAACTCCCTGGTGGGGATGTTTTTCTAACATGAGAGGTTTTCCATCAATAATTTTGCAGGCTCCATGTTATGCTACAGAATGCTCTTCATGGAGAGAAGGCTATGCGTTGTACAAATACCCATTCTTCTTCTAACATTGGAGGATGCTATTGCTAGGACGACTTACTAACGAACCATTCTGTTTCCGTGCCGGACATAGTTCACAGCGTCTCAAACATTTCTGCATTCCTCTCTCAAACAAATGTACACATCGGCTCGTCGCAGAAGCTTGTTCTTGGGGTGTATCATGCTATGTTGTTCCCTGTGTTTAGATCTGGGGCTCCTGCCCAGACGCTCGCGTGCAGTGCCTATGGTTCGCTCCTGTTTTAACCTAACGAGGATCAGTTGTGTAAATTGTATGGAAGACATTCGCTGTTCAATTTACTAGTGGCCAT
>NC_041387.1:483093928-483252385 GCF_002162155.2 Triticum dicoccoides | reverse complement strand
ATGCCGGGGAAGGTTCTGGTGTGGTGTGAATGAGATGGATGTTGTCTGGGGCTGATAGCATCGTGTGGAAACTTGAGCCCTCCATAGGATCCCTATATAAAGAGATTCAAATATGTGCCCGTTATGACGTTTTCTGAAATTTGCAAAGCTAGAATCCCGGCTAAGGCCTCCTTTGGTTGATAGCGTAAAAAATTCATAGGAATAGAGAAGTCATATAAAATGAGATGACATGTGTCTTAAATCCTATAAATAAGAATGAAAAAAGAGATATCCTTTGGTTAAAATCATATAGTTTTTTTATTAAGTCTAGACTAATGTTTATTTTCTTATGAGGCATGGAAGATAAGAAGATTTCCTTCATAGAAATATGATTATATTCCTATGAACCAAACGATGCAAAGGAATTTTTCATATAGATATTCTATCCTATAGAATTCATATAAAATTCCTCCAAACCAAAGGAGGTCTAAACGAAAAATCTTATGGCAAGTCGCTAGGAACAAGTGTGGTCAAGATGAAACTTGCGACCATATTCTTTGTCGGCGTATTGTTGTGAGTCGAGCAAATTTTTTTTAAAAAAAAATTGGTGTATCGCTGTGAGGTTCATCTGAGTGTTATCCGAGAGGCAACGAATTGTGCCCAAAACCTGGCGGGTTTTGGCGAACTTCAACATCTCACTGCGGGGACCCAGGGCAAGAATAGGAGGGTTGTGTGGTTCGGCATTGTGACAGCTGCTTGGTCACCTTGGACCTCACGCAAAATAGCTCTTATAGAGGGGTGTATATTTTTTTAAATGAAAAGGTAGATTGTTATCTACCTTATGCATTCAAAACGGGCAAAAAATACCCGGATGACCGTAGTCATTTACATGAAGGTGATGTAAGCGCTGCACAACATGTGCAGCTGGCCATCATCAGACCATCAGAGGACATAGCAGGTATACATGTAGAGGGAAAGGGTGCAAACTAAGTAGGGGCGAAAATATTAGCCCAGTTCACTAGTATCTCTCTAGTCGGTTCTTCCCGAGCCCGCATGCTCCAGAGCCTGAGGAGATCAACAACCTCCTTGCAACCACGACCAGCCCCCCAGTAGTTCTTGTCGAAGACCTGTGCATTTCTGGCATTCCACAGGGTTATGGAGCAGGCAGCAAAGAGTATATGCCATAGTCCTCCATGTAGGTCTCTCGCTTGTTCAGAGCAGAGGAGGTCTTGAGCTGTTTCAGAGGATGTTGCTATCTGTTGAAGCCCAAGCTTGGCCCAGACTGTATCTGCAAGTCGGCATCTGAGAAGAATGTGGTTCATCGTTTCTGCGGCTGGGAATATATCACAACCGTTGTGGGTGGCTATCCTTTCCCAGTGCTTGGCAAGCATGTTATTCCTCGTGTTGTGTTTGTCTCTAAAGCGATCCATAGGAAGATACGGTGTTTGCGGGGATAGTCCTCTCCCAAATGTGTGGAGCTAGGGGGCATTCCTTACCCCGAAAGATCAGAAGCTTGTAGAAATAGGCAATAGATAGCTTGGTCTCTGTTGTGATAGGCACTCTTACATCAGGTTTTCCCTCCTCTAGAGTTATGTTGCTGAGCATGTGTGTCAGGGCATCAAGATCTCGCGCTGCAGTGAGGGAGAGGTTGGGGTGCAGCTGGATATTCCAAAGTCCGTTGCTATGTTGTGATGCGACAGTGCAGAACTTGTGGGTGGAGAAGGAGAAGAGGGTTGGATATACCAGGTATAGTCGGTCACAGTCCAGCCACAGGTCATACCAAAAGGAGGTGCTGCTTCCATCTCCAGTACTACATTTAGTTGCTTCCAGAACTAGTTTTAATCCTGACTTGAGGCAGCGCCAAGTTGCAGTGTCTCCACTGTGAACTGTCCAAGAAATTTCTCTCTGACAGTAGCTTGCGGCAAACCATCTGTAGCATGGTACCTCCGAATGCTGCAGAACCTTAGCCATGAGCTTGCTTACCATGGCCTTATTGTGTGCCCTCAAGTCTCTTATCCCCAAACCCCCAACGTTCTGTGACAGTGTTATCGTGTCCCAGGCCACCAGGCAGTGTCCACCATTAGCTTTGTTCTTGCCTTGCCGGAGGAAACCCCTAAGAATCTTCTCCAGCTTCTTCAGAGACTTCTCCAACCATAGGAAGCATCCCATGTAATAGTTCGGTATCGCTGCTAGAATGGAGTTGGTCAAAGTTAGTCGCCCTCCCCATGACAAGAAGGTGGCGATCCATCCTGACAGCCTCTTGTCGACCTTACAGATGACAGGCACCAGTGATCCATGTGTGATCTTGTGCACTGAAAGCGGGAGGCCCAGGTATGTGCAGGGGAAGGACCCGGTCTTACATTGCAGGAGGGTGGTGATGGCTTGGCAAGTATCCTGGTCAAGGCAGATAGGGACGAATGTACTCTTGTGGCAGTTAATTTTGAGCCCGCTGAAGCCAGAGAAATCGTCAAGAATCCTCTTGACAACCTAAGCTTGCCGAAGACTCCCTTGTACGAGAAGTAGGGTGTCATCGGCATACTGCAGGACAGGGGGACGTCCATCGGCCCCAAGAGGGTGGCATAGGTTCCTCATTCCGAACTCTTTGTTGCACAATAGCTGTAGAACGTCAGCTACCAAGAGGAAAAGATAGGGGGATAGGGCATCCCCTTGTCTCAAACCGCTCTTGGAAATAATCTTTTCTCCAAGTCTGCCATTGATAAGGATCCTGGAGGAGCTAGTAGTGAGGATGTCGTTGATCCACCGCATCCATTTAGCCCTGAACCCTCTAGCAGCCATAACCATCCTGAGGGCATCCCAACTCACACTGTCGAACGCCTTTTGGAAGTCTAACTTGAGCACAAACATTGGTGTTTTCCATTTGTGGGCCTGTTGGACCAGCCCGGCCGCCAGCACAAAACTCCCAGTAATGTAACGGCCAGGCAGAAAACCAGACTGAAGAGGGTGGATGAGTTTCGGTATTTGTTTCTGTAACCTGTTTGCAAGGACTTTGGAAGACATCTTAGGTATGAAGGAAATATGCCCTAGAGGCAATAATAAAGTTGTTATTTATATTTCCTTATATCATGATAAATGTTTATTATTCATGCTAGAATTGTATTAACCGGAAACTTAGTACATGTGTGAATACATAGACAAACATAATGTCACTCTATTGCTATTGCTTTCTTCATGACTTATACATGTTCCTATAACTATGAGATTATGCAACTCTCGATTACCGGAGGAACACTTTGTGTGGTACCAAATGTCACAACGTAACTGGGTGATTATAAAGGTGCTCTACAGGTGTCTCCGATGGTACTTGTTGAGTTGGCATAGATCAAGATTAGGATTTGTCACTCCGATTGTCAGAGAGGTATCTCTGGGCCCTCTCGGTAATGCACATCACTATAAGCCTTGCAAGCAATGTGACTAATGAGTTAGTTGCAGGATGATGTATTACAGAATGATTAAAGAGACTTGCCGGTAACTAGATTGAGCCAGGTATTGAGATATCGATGATCGAATCTCGGGCAAGTAACATACCGATGACAAAGGGAACAACGTATGTTGTTATGCGGTTTGACCGATAAAGATCTTCGTAGAATATGTAGGAGCCAATATGAGCATCCAGGTTCCGCTATTGATTATTGACCGGAGACATGTCTCGGTCATGTCTACATAGTTCTCGAACCCGTAGGGTCCGCATGCTTAACGTTCGGTGACGATCGGTATTATGAGTTTATGTGTTTTGATGCACCAAAGGTAGTTCGGAGTCCCGGATATGATCACAGACATGACGAGGAGTCTCGAAATGGTCGAGACATAAAGATCGATATATTGGATGACTATGTTTGGACTTCAAAAGTGTTCCGGGCAAGTTCGGGCATATACCAGAGTACTGGGGGGTTACCGGAACCCCCCGGGAGTATAATGGGCCATATGGGCCTTAGTGGAGAAGAGGAGGGGAGGCCAAGGCAGGGCCGCGCGCCCCCTCCCCCTCTAGTCCGAATTGGACATGGAGGGGGGGGGCGCCCCCTTTCCTTCCCCCTCTCTCCTCCTTCCCCCTTCTCCTACTCCTACTAGGAAAGGAGGAGTCCTACTCCCGGTGGGAGTAGGACTCCCCCTTGGCACGCCCTCCTCCTGGCCGGCCGCCTCCCCCCTAGCTCCTTTATATACGGGGGCGGGGGGGGGCACCCCAAGACACAAGTTGATCATTGATCTTTTAGCCGTGTGCCCCCCTCCACCATAATCCACCTCGGTCATATCGTAGCGGTGCTTAGGCAAAGCCCTGCGCCGGTAGCTTCATCAACATCGTCATCACGCTGTCGTGTTGACGAAACTCTCCCTCGAAGCTCTACTGGATCATGAGTTCGTGGGACGTCACCGAGCTGAGCGTGTGCAGATCGCGGAGGTGCCATACGTTGGATACTTGGATCGGTCAATCATGAAGATGTATGACTACATCAACCACGTTGTCATAGTGCTTCCGCTTATGGTCTACGAGGGTACGTGGATGACGCTCTCCCTTCTCGTTGCTATGCATCACCATGTTCTTGCGTGTGCGTAGGATTTTTTTGAAATTACTACGTTCCCCAATAGTGGTATCAGAGCCAATTTTATGCGTAGATGTTATATGCACGAGTAGAACACAAGTGAGTTGTGGGCGATACTAGTCATACTTCTTACCAACATGTCATACTTTGATTCGGTGGTATTGTTGGATGAAGTGGCCCGGACCGACATTACGCGTATGCTTACACGAGACTGGTTCTACCGACGTGCTTCGCACACAGGTGGTTGGCGGGTGTCAGTTTCTCCAACTTTAGTTGAACCGAGTGTGACTACGCCCGGTCCTTGTTGAAGGTTAAAACAACACTAACTTGATGAAATATCGTTGTGGTTTTGATGCGTAGGTAAGAATAGTTCTTGCTCAGCCCGTAGCAACCACGTAAAGCTTGCAACAACAAAGTAGAGGACGTCCAACTTGTTTTTGCAGGGCATGTTGTGATGTGATATGGTCAAGACATGATGCTAAATTTTATTGTATGAGATGATCATGTTTTGCAACAGAGTTATCGGCAACTGGCAGGAGCCATATGGTTGTCGCTTTATTGTATGCAATGCAATAGCCCTGTAATTGTTTTTACTTTATCACTAAGCGGTAGCGATAGTCGTAGAAACAATAGTTGGCGAGACGACAACGATGCTACGATGGAGATCAAGGTATCGCGCCGGTGATGATGGTGATCATGACGGTGCTTTGGAGATGGAGATCAAAGGCACAAGATGATGATGGCCATATCATATCACTTATATTGATTGCATGTGATGTTTATCCTTTATGCATCTTATTCTGCTTTGATTGACGGTAGCACTATAAGACGATCTCTCACTGAATTTCAAGGTATAAGTGTTCTCCTGAGTATGCACCATTGCCAAAGTTTGTCGTGCCGAGACACCACGTGATGATCGGGTGTGATAAGCTCAACGTTCACCTACAACGGGTGCAAGCCAGTTTTGCACACATAGAAATACTCGGGTTAAACTTGACGAGCCTAGCATATGCAGATATGGCCTCGGAACACTGAGACCGAAAGGTCGAGCATGAATCATATAGTAGATATGATCAACATAGTGATGTTCACCATTGAAAACTAGTCCATCTTACGTGATGATTGGACATGGTTTAGTTGATTTGGATCACGTGATCACTTAGATGATTAGAGGAATGTCTATCTAAGTGGGAGTTCTTAAGTAATATGATTAATTGAACTTTAATTTATCATGAACTTAGTCCTGATAGTATTTTGCAAATAATGTTGTAGATCAATAGCTCGCGTTGTTGCTTCCCTATGTTTTTATATGTGTTCCTAGAGAAAACTAAGTTGAAAGATGATAGTAGCAATGATGCGGACTGGGTCCGTGATCAGAGGTTTATCCTCATTGCTGCACAGAAGAATTATGTCCTTGATGCACCGCTAGGTGACAGACCTATTGCAGGAGCAGATGCAAACGTTATGAATATTTGGCTAGCTCAATATGATGACTACTTGATAGTTTAGTGCACCATGCTTAACAGCTTAGAATCGGGACTTCAAAAACATTTTGAACGTCATGGACCATATGAGATGTTCCAGGAGTTGAAGTTAATATTTCAAGCAAATACCCGAGTTGAGAGATATGAAGTCTCCAACAAGTTCTATAGCTAAAAGATGGGGGAGAATAACTCAAGCAGTGAGCATGTGCTCAGATTGTCTGGGTACTACAATCGCTTGAATCAAGTGGGAGTTAATCTTCCAGATAAGGTAGTGATTGACAGAGTTCTCTAGTCACCATCACCAAGTTAGTAGAAGTTCATGATGAACTATAGTATGCAAGGGATGACGAAAACGATTCTCGAGCTTTTCATGATGATGAAATCGATGAAGGTAGAAATCAAGAAAGAGCATCAAGTGTTGATGATTAACAAGACCACTAGTTTCAAGAAAAGGGCAAAGGGAAAGAAAGGGAATTTCATGTAGAATGGCAAGCAAGTTGTGACTTCCGTGAAGAATCCCAAAGCTAGACTAAAGCCTGAAACTGAGTGCTTCTACTGCAAAGGAAATGGTCACTGGAAGCGGAAATGCCCTGAATATTTGGTGGATAAGAAGGATGGCAGAGTGAACAAGGGTATATTTGATATAAAGATTATTGATGTGTACCTTACTAGTGTTTATAGTAGCCCCTGGGTATTTGATACTTGTTCGGTTGCTAAAAATTAGTAATTCGAAACAGGAGTTACAGAATAAAAAGAGACTAGTTGAGGGTGAAGTGATGATGTGTGTTGGAAGTGGTTCCAAGATTGATATGATCATTATCGCACACTCCATATACTTTTGGGATTAGTGTTAAACCTAAATAAATGTTATTTAGCATTTGCGTATGATTTGATCATGTTTATTGCAATACGGTTATTCATTTAAAGTCAGAGAATAATTGTTGTTCTATTTACATGAATAAAACCTTCGATGGTCATACACCCAATGAAAATAGTTTGTTAGATCTCGATCATAGTGATACACATATTCATAATATTAATGCCAAAAGATGCAAAGTTGATAATGATAGTGCAACTTATTTGTGGGACTGCCGTTTGGGTCATATCGGTGTAAAGCGCATAAAGAAACTCCATAAAGATGGACTTTTGGAATCACTTGGTTATGAATCATTTGATGCTTACGAACCATGCCTTTTGGTTAAGATGACTAAAACTCCGTTCTCCGGAACAATGGAACGAGCTACTGACTTGTTGGAAATAATACATACCGATGTATGCAGTCCAGTGAGTGTTGATGCTCGTGGCGGGTATCGTTATTTTTTGACCTTCACAGATGATTTGAGCAGATATGAGTATATCTACTTAATGAAACACAAGTCTGAAACATTTGAAAAGTTCAAAGAATTTCAGAGTGAAGTGGAGAATCATCGTAACAAGAAAATAAAGTTTCTACGATCTGATCGTGGAGGAGAATATTTGAGTTATGAGTTTGGCCATCATTTAAAATAATGTGGAATAGTTTCACAGCTCACGCCACATGGGACACCACAGCATAATGGTGTGTCCGAACGTCGTAACCGCACTTTACTGGATATGGTGCAATCTATGATGTCTCTTACCGGGTTACCACTATCGTTTTGGGGTTATGCATTAAAGACAGCGGCATTCACTTTAAATAGGGCACCATCAAAATCCGTTGAGACGACGCCTTATGAACTGTTGTTTGGCAAGAAACCAAAGTTATCATTTCTTAAAGTTTGGGGCTGCGATGCTTATGTGAAAAAGTTTCAACCTGATAAGCTCGAACCCAAATCGGAGAAGTGCGTCTTCATAGAATACCCAAAGGAAACTGTTGAGTACACCTTCTATCACAGATCCGAAGGCAAGATATTCATTGCTAAGATGGTCCTTTATAGAGAAGGAGTTTCTCTCGAAAGAAGTGAGTGGGAGGAAAGTAGAACTTGATGAGGTAATTGTACCTTCTCCTGAATTGGAAAGTAGTTCATCATAGAAATCAGTTCCAGTGGTTCCTACACCAATTAGTGAGGAAGCTAATGATGATGATCATGAAACTTTAGATTAAGTTACTACAGAAACTCGTAGGTCTTCCAGAGTACGGTCCGCACCAGAGTGGTACGGTAATCCTATTCTAGAAGTCATGTTACTAGACCATGATAAACCTATGAACTATGAGGTAGCGATGATGAGCCCAGATTCCGCGAAATGGCTTGAAGGCCATGAAATCTGAGATGGGATCCATGTATGAGAACAAAGTGTGGACTTTGGTGGAATTGCCCGATGGTCGGCAAGCCATAGAAAATAAATGGATCTTCAAGAGGAAGACAGACGCTGATAGTAGTGTTACTATCTACGAAGCTCGACTTGTCGCAAAAGGTTTTTCCACAAGTTCAAGGTGTTGAATACGATGAGATTTTCTCACTCATATCGATGCTTAAGTCTGTCCGAATCATGTTAGCAATTGCCACATTTAAAGAAATCTGGCAAATGGATGTCAAAACTGCATTCCTTAATGGATTTATTAAAGAAGAGTTGTATATGATGCAACCAGAAGGTTTTTTTAATCCTAAAGGTGCTAACAAAGTGTGCAAGCTCCAGTGATCCATCTATGGACTGGTGCAAGCATCTCGGAGTTGGAATATACGCTTTGATGAGTTGATCAAAGCATATAGTTTTATACAGACTTGCGGTGAAGCCTGTATTTACAGGAAAGTGAGTGGGAGCACTATAGCCTTTCTGATAAGTATATGTGAATGACATATTGTTGATCAGAAATAATGTAGAATTTTCTGGAAAGCATAAAGGAGTTTTTGAAAGGAGTTTTTCAAAGAAAGACCTCGGTGAAGCTGCTTACACATTGAGCATCAAGATCTATAGAGATAGATCAAGACGCTTGATAAGATTTTTCAATGAGTACATACCTTGATAAGATTTTGAAGTAGTTCAAAATGGAACATTCAAAGAAGGAGTTCTTGCCTGTGTTGCAAGGTGTGAAGTTGAGTAAGACTCAAAACCCGACCATGGTAGAAAATACAAAGAGAATGAAAAGTCATCCCCTATGCCTCAGTCATAGGTTCTATAAAGTACGCTATGCTGTGTACTAGACCTATTGTATACCTTGCTCTGAGTTTGGCAAGGGAGTACAATTTTGATCTAGGAGTAGATCACTGGACAACAGTCAAGAATATCCTTAGTAAGGACTAAGAAATGTTTCTCGATTATGGAGGTGATAAAAGAGTTCGTCGTAAAGAGTTACATCGGTGCAAGCTTTTACAGCGGTCCTGATGACTCTAAGTCTCAATATGGATACATATTGAAAGTGGGAGCAATTAGCTAGAGTAGCTCCGTGCAGAGCATTGTAGACATAGAATATTTGCAAAATACATACGGTTCTGAATGTGATAGACCCGTTGACTAAACTTGTCTCACGAGCAAAACATGATCATACCTTAGTACTCTTTGGGTGTTAATCACATAGCAATGTGAACTAGATTATTGACTCTAGTAAACCCTTCGGGTGTTGGTCACATGACGATGTGAACTATGGGTGTTAATCACATACAAATGTGAATATTGGTGTTAAATCACATGGCGATGTGAACTAGATTATTGACTCTAGTGCAAGTGGGAGACTGAAGGAAATATGCCCTAGAGACAATAATAAAGTTGTTATTTATATTTCCTTATATCATGATAAATGTTTATTATTCATGCTAGAATTGTATTAAATGGAAACTTAGTACATGTGTGAATACGTAGACAAAAATAATGTCACTAGTATGCCTCTACTTGACTAGCTCATTGATCAAAGATGGTTAAGGTTTCCTAACCATAGACATGAGTTGTCATTTCATAAATGGGATCACATCATTAGGAGAATGATGTGATTGACTTGACCCATTCCGCTAGCTTAGCATTTGATCGTTTTTGTTTACTGCTATTGCTTTCTTCATGACTTATACATGTTCCTATGACTATGAGATTATGCAACTCCCGATTACCGAAGGAACAATTTGAGTGCTACCAAACGTCACAACATAACTGGGTGATTATAAAGGTGCTCTACAGGTGTCTCCGATGGTACTTGTTGAGTTGGCATAGATCAAGATTAGGATTTGTCACTCTGATTGTCGGAGAGGTATCTTTGGACCCTCTAGGTAATGCACATCACTATAAGCCTTGCAAGCAATGTGACTAATGAGTTAGTTGCGGGATGATGTATTATGGAACGAGTAAACAGACTTGCCGGTAACGAGATTGAGCGAGGTATTGAGATACCGACGATCGAATCTCGGGCAAGTAACATACCGATGACAAAGGGAACAACGTATGTTGTTATGCGGTTTGACCGATAAAGAACTTTGTAGAATATGTAGGAGCCAATATGAGCACCCAGGTTCCGCTATTGGTTATTGACCGGAGACATGTCTAGGTCATGTCTACATAGTTCTCGAACCCGTAGGGTCCGCTTGCTTAACGTTCGGTGATGATCGGTATTATGAGTTTATGTGTTTTGATGTACCGAAGGTAGTTCGGAGTCCCGGATATGATCACGGACATGACGAGGAGTCTCAAAATGGTTGAGACATAAAGATTGATATATTGGATGACTATGTTTGGACTTCGGAAGTGTTCCGGGCAAGTTCGGGCATATACTAGAGTACCCGGGGGTTACCAGAACCCCCCAGGGAGTATAATGGGCCATATGGGCGTTAGTGGAGAAGAGGAGGGGCGGCCTAGGCAGGGCCGCGCCCCCCTCCCCCTCTAGTCCGTATTGGACAAGGAGGGGGGGGGGGGGCGGCGCCCCCCTTTCCTTCCCCCCTCTCTCCTCCTTCCCCCTTCTCCTACTCCTACTAGGAAAGGAGGAGTCCTACTCCCGGTGGGAGTAGGACTCCCCCCTTGGCGCACCCTCCTCCTGGCCGGCCGCCTCCCCCTAGCCCCTTTATATACGGGGGCGGGGAGGGGGGGCACCCCAAGACACAAGCTGATCATTGATCTTTTAGCCGTGTGCGGTGCCCCCCTCCACCATAATCCACCTCGGTCATATCGTAGTGGTGCTTAGGCGAAGCCCTGAGTCGGTAGCTTGATCAACATCGTCATCATGCCGTCGTGCTGACGGAACTCTCCCTCGAAGCTCTACTGGATCGTGAGTTCGTGGGACGTCACCGAGATGAACATGTGCAGATCACGGAGGTGCCGTACGTTCGATACTTGGATCTGTCAATCGTGAAGACGTACAACTACATCAACCGCGTTGTCATAACGCTTCCGCTTATGGTCTATGAGGGTACGTGGATGACACTCTCCCCTCTCGTTGCTATGCATCACCATGATCTTGCGTGTGCATAGGAATTTTTTTGAAATTACTACGTTCCCCAACAAGGTAAACTATGCACCAAGGAGATGGGTCGGAAGTCCTTAATATTCGTTGGCAGCTCCTTTTTTCTGGGTACAAGCACAACGTTTGCTGTGTTGATGCCCGTAGTGAGCCACCATGCTCATAAAACTCTTGGAAGAACTTCAGAAGATCATCTTTTGACAACCCCTGGAAACATTTGTAAAACTCATTCGTGTATCTGTCAGGTCTTGGGCTTCTGTTATTTGGGTTCTGCCTTATCACTGATAGGATTTCACTCCATGCAAAGGGCTCATCTAAAGCAGTCAGGTCTGTCCGATCATATAACCGCAACAACTCCAGTGTTGGTAGTGAGGGGGAGTGTGTACCAAAGATGTTGTTGAAGTAGTTTGTTGCGATCTCCAGCTTGTCCTGGCCACGAAAGAACTCAATGCCGTTGTTGGTGAGCATTCTGATTCTATTGTTCCTGTGCTGGTAGTTGGCTGACACATGGAAGAATATTGTGTTCTCGTCCCCCAGAGTGCAGCCTCTAATTTTGGCTCTTCTTCTCCAGAAACTGGTCTGCCATAGGATTAGCTGCTGTGCTTTCATATTGGCGTGTTTCCTCATGGGAGCTCAAGCTTTGATAGGTGCCTCCTCTCTTCAACTGCATCCTGGTTTTGAACAATGTGTTTTCAGTTGTCAAGGAGAATCTTCATTGGTGTCCTGGCATGCTTCCATTTTCTGATGGCATCCCTCACTCGCCTAAGCTTGAAGTTGATTAGCGTTGATGTGGCAGCGAAGTTCCTAGTACCTTTGTTCCGACGGGATGTGATAAGCTCCTTAGCTGTCAGAATCTATAGCCAGTGGTTCTCAAACCTTAATAAAGAGCATTTTGGTTCGTCTTGGGAGAACTCAACATCAATGGGCACATGGTCAGACATTGTAGTGGCAAGAGTTGTTGTTGTGCTGTGGAGGAAGGCTGGGATTCCACTCGGCATTTGCCAGAACTCTGTCAAGTTTGATCAAGGTCGGCTGTGCTCTCTGGTTCGACCAGGTGAACTAGTGGTTGTCGATATGGATGTCATCCAGTGCATTATCTTTGATCCATGAGTTGAACCTGTCCATGACCGACCAATTGTTCCCCCCGTTTGATTTTTCATGTGCATAATCCAAGGTCCAGAGATTTGTTGCACGACTTGTTCCATAACCAGAAATAATTCAGGTCGCTCCTCATCTTCGCATCGTGCATAGACTGCGGAAATAGCAAAACTGTCATTGCAACTTGTTGACTGAAAGTGCGCTGAAACGCAGAACCTGTGTCTTGCAATCTCGGTGCCACTCACCGCTTGGTTATCTCAGGGGATTAGCAGGCCACCAGATGAGCCGCGGGCCAACATGTGAAAGAAGGAAGTATGGCTTGGAGGTAGTAGTGTGTCCGCCTTCCTCCCATCCATCACCTGCAATTTAGTTTCTTGCAGGCAGATGATGCTCGATCGGCTGGACAGGAGAGCGTCCTTTACCAAAGAGCATTTGTCAGCATCCCCTAACCCCCTAACATTCCAGCTAACAATCCGTATAACAACAAAAATGCAGCAAAGGAGAGGAAGCGGGGCTAGCAGGCATAAAAGAAACAACTAGTACTTGATTGGATGGGTGCTCCTTGGAGCTTACAAAGTTGAAAATGCAACAGACTCAAACAGGATGGTGTATGATGATGCTTACATGATTGCTGGTAAAAATAACATAGGAAAAGAAACATGCTATACGGTGCAGATACATAGCCCAACATGGCCAAAGCCTAGGGCGAACTACATATGCAGATGTGACCGGGTATGACAATAGAGAAAGCTTGAGGCAATGATCCTTGCATGGTAAAAGACGGTGGTCCCTAGTCATGGGCAGACCTGGCGTGCTTGTAGGAGGTTGATGTGCTGCCCGAGGTGGCGTCGGAGAGGTAGCTGTGGATGGGCCTGCATCCACCAAAACCTCGTCAAAGTTTAGGTCGCAACAGCATGCCAGCTGCTTGGCCTTGCTCCTGGTGAGTGGCCTGAGTGTATCCTGCAGAGGGAGGCCAATGATGGAGGCAGCCAGGGCCACTGTGACGCCCCTGATTCAATCATACACTAATCATACACGCAAATGTGTATGATCAAGATTAGAGACTCACGGGAAGATATCACAACACAACTCTAGACACAAATTAAAATAATACAAGCTTTATATTACAAGCCAGGGGCCTTGAGGGCTCGAATACAAACGAGTCAACGGAAGTAACGTTATCTAAGTACAGACATGAGATAAACAAGTTTGCCTTAAGAAGGCTAGCACAAAATCAACATCGATCGAAAAGGCAAGGCCTCCTGCCTGGGAGCTTCCTAACTACTCCTGGTCGTCGTCGGCCTCCACATAGTAGTAAGCACCCTTGTGGTAGTAGTAGTCATCATCGACGGTGGTGTCTGGCTCCTGGGCTCCACCATCTAGTTGCGACATCCAGAAAGAATGGAAAAGGGGGAAAAGAGGGAGCAAAGCAACCGTGAGTACTCATCCAAAGTACCCGCAAGCAAGGATCTACACTACATATGCATTGGTATCAATGAAATGGGTAATATCTGTGGACTAAACTGCAGAATGTCAGAAGAGAAGTGGAAAGCCTAGCCTATCGAAGACTAGCATCTTCAAGAAGCTCCAAGCATCTTGCAGCATTCAGAAGAGTATAGAATAGCAGTTTATATTTAGCAAACATGTTGTAACATTAGCGCCTAGAGATCCTTTCTCGACACCCTGTAGAAAGAAATCCCGGAGCCATGTATCCATAACATGCCTCAGCATTCAATATCTAGTTCTAGTTGTATCGACCAGGATACAACTCTGAGCGTCTGTTACCATGGACCCAACTATTCGAATAGATCAATCTTCCTTGCAGGGGTGCACCAACTTACCCAACACGCTCGATCAACTCCGGCCGGACACACCATTAGGTCATGACCGTCCTCGACTGATCAACACACTGTAGTCCTACGTAGGCTCATCAGAGAGGTCACATGCCAATCTACATCCTAAATGTGAAGGGGTCATGGGCCAATCATCCTTTGCAATCCTGCGCGTTGCAAGGACGGTCGAGATCAGTCCTGTCTACCTCCTTATACAAGGCAGGCGCTTACGCAGACCACCCGGGCGCGTGCCGCTCAACTATGGCGTCTGAAGAGCTTTTGGGAGAAACGTATGATGCAGAGTGCCCATACTTATTCCTGCATGGTGGTCAGTGCAAAAAAGGCAAGAGGCCTACTCAGATCAAATATCCAAACCGTTAGTGTCTTGGTGGTGCGGTAACGATCAATGATCCACGATATGTGGTCCCGTCGCGCTGTCTCACGGGCTTGCTGCAAGGGCTAAGAATGCCCGGCTGCGCCGCGTGGAAAACTTGCGGGTATCCTCCAGATCAATCTGACTTCACATCACTCGCGGGTACCCCTTGGGGTCGACCCGATGTCATCATGGTTCTGTGGTAAGTCAAAGTAACCGTGTGTCCGGAACAACAAGGGGGAAACCTAAGGAATCACCCTCAATTGATTCCCACTCGATGTAACCGTCAAGGTGGACTTGGAGGAATCACCCTCGATGGTACACACTTGAGGAGTTGCACGACAGGGTCGTTATCGGGAGTGGTGAAGGAGGAATCACCCTCGATGACCATGACCAAATATCTACACTACAGGGTTAACATCAGAAGTGCTGACGAGGTATCACCCTCGGCACTCGATAATAACTCTGCAGAGTCGTACAACTAGGGGGGTGATGTGCGGTGTCGGGGCCTAGACGTCGATCACGTTGATCGAGTCATCAAACATAAAGCGGGGGCAATTGGGACAAGGTGGGGGGTCACTGATGGATCTCTAACCAACCTATACTAAGTAGTTTAGAATAAGCAGGTAAGGTATGAAAGCAGGTAACAAAAACAAGCTATGCATCAGAGTAGGATCAGACAAAAAGCAGTAGCAGTTCTAATGCAAGCATAGGAGAGAAGGGAATGGGCGATATCGGAATGATCAATGGGGGGTTTGCTTGCCAGGAAGCTCTGCTGAAAAGGAGGAAGGGTCGTCGGTGACATAGTCGATCACAGGGGCATCCGCAGCAGTCGCAGGGTCTATCGGAGAAGAAAGAGGAGGGAGAAACAAACAAATAATGGGCAAACAAATGTACACAAAGCATGACACTATGATATGTAGAGCTAGGGGTGTTCTAATGTAGTACTACACATTGTAGACGGAGGGGGAAAACATTTGAGGATGATGTCCCGACGGTAGACGGATTCCAGACAGATGAAAGAGAGGGGACGGTCCCATGTTCAGCATGCTAGGGGCATGTGATAGACGAACGGACTATGTATCCAGATTTTTTGGATTTTTCTGAGCAACTTTCATGTAGAAAACATTTTCATCCGAGTTACGGTTTATTTTATATGAATTTCAAAGGTTTAAGTATTTTCTGAAATTATTCTATTTACTTAAATCGACAGAAAAGGAAAAATTGACGTCAGCATGGCGTCATCCATTCATCAACGGTCAGCTGACCAGTCAATGGGCCCGCGTGGGACCCACCAGCAGTGACTGGGCACTGGCCAGTCAACCGTTGACTGGGTCAACAGGGCCTATGGGGCCCGACGGCACCAACACAGGGAGGGCCGCATGGCGGCCAGGTTAGCAGGCGACGTCGGAGTCGCTCGGGTGACCCTCTCGCGGCGGCTCCTCACCGGAGTTGGCCGGAGAACCGCTACGGTGGCCCGTTCTTCCCGCGCGAGGCGGCGTTCGGAAGTTGGTGACATCGCGCATCCACTATGGCGGTTGCAGGGGTCGGGGGTGGCCAGTCGGGGCGCCGGTGATGAGGCCTTGCGGCGGCTGTGCGTCGGCTGCGACGCATGCGTACATGCGTAGTTGGTGTGGGTGCTTGGCGAGGTCGCAGCAAGGGCGCGCGGGCGGGAGCCGATCGCGACAGCGGTGACGACTAGAGGCGAGTGCTGTAGCGGCGATGGCTTGTGGTGGCAAGCAGCAGCAGGGGGCGGAGTAGGAAGCAGAGAGCAACACGGTTGCGACGACCGGAGTGGCTGGACATGGCGGGGTGCGCGGGCCAGACGACGGCGGCGCGGGGCGCGTGGAGCACGAGCAGGGTGAGCGAGGGCGGGGCGGCAGGAGCAACATCGGCTGACGAGCGGCGGCAGGCGAGCCGCGACTGTTGCAGTAGGCGGGACGAGGCCACGGCGCTGGCTGCGCGGGTTGTCAGCGTGTAGGGCAGTGTGGCGTGTGCGTGGCTGCACGTGGCAAACGCGGCCAGGGGGTGGTGAGCACGGCCGGGAGTGCGGGGCAGGGGCACGAGCAGTGGCTACAGTGTGCGGGGAGCTACGGTGGCGATTGCAACAACGGCAACGAGAAACGAATGAAGCAGCACAGAGAGGGGAAGAAGCGGAGCTCATGGTGAGGCTCAGGGCAGCCATTGACAGCTTAGAAGTGCAGGGCGGCGGCAAATCAACGCAGACCACCAGCGCGGTCCGAGGAAGAAGAAGCTGGCATCAACATCGATGGAGGGGCGCCGAGATCGAGGGACTAGCTGTGGGTGAAGGAGAGGTCGGCGACGAATCGCTCCGGCATGAAGACGAGGCGAGGCAGCAACAACCGCTACATGGGCCGATGACCCACAAGTTTATGTGCTCAATTGTAACCCTTTTCGGTAAGTAAGAGTGTCGAACCCAATGCGGAGCATAAGGAAATGACAAGTGGTGTTCAGCAAGGTAATGTCTGCAAGTGCTGAAATTGTAAGTAATAGAGTAGTTTGATAGCAAGGTAATTTGTAACGAGCAAGTAATGGTAGTCATAACAAAAGTGCAGCAAGGTAGCCCAATCCTTTTGAGGCAAAGGACAGGCCAAAACGATCTTTTGTGATAAGCAAGGTGTTCTTGAGGGTACATAGGAATTTCATCTAGTCACTTTCATCATGTTGGCTTAATTCGTGTTCGCTACTTTGATAATTTGGTATGTGGGTGGACCGGTGCTTAGGTGTTGTTCTTACTTGAACAACCTCCTACTTATGATTAACCCCCTTGCAAGCATCCACAACTACGAGAAAAGTATTAAGAATAAATTCTAACCATAGCATTAAACTTTTGGATCCAATCGGTCCCTTACGAAATAGCGCATAAACTAGGGTTTAAGCTTCTGTCACTCTCGCAACCCATCATCTAATAACTACTCTACAATGCATTCCCTTAGGCCCAAATATGGCGAAGTGTCATGTAGTCGATGTTCACATGACACCACTAAGTGAATCACGACATACATATTATCAAAATATCAAACACATATCAAGTTCACATGATTACTTGCATCATGATTTCTTCCGTGACCTCAAGAACAAAAGTAACTACTCACAAATGATAGCCATGCTCAAGATCAGAGGGGTATTAAATAGCATAATGGATCTGAACATATAATCTTCCACCAAATAAACCATATTGTAATCAACTACAAGATGTAATTAACACTATTAGTCACCCACAAGCACCAATTTATAGTTCCAGTACAAAGATTGAACACAAGAGATGAACTAGGGTTTGAGAGGAGATGGTGCTGTTGAAGATGTTGATGGAGATAGCCCTCCCCAAGATGGGAGAGTTGTTGGTGATGATGATGACGATGACTTCCCCCTCCGGTAGGGAAGTTCCCCCGGCGGAGTCGCTCCACCGAAGGGCAAAAGTGCTCCTGCCCAGGTTCCACCTCGGGACGGTGACACATCGTCCCAAAAGTCCTCTCATTATTTTTTCTAGGTCAAAATGGCTTATGTACCAGAAGAGGGGCACCGGAGGTGGGCCTGGGTGAGCACAACCCACCAGGGCGCGCCTGGGCTCCCTAGCGCGTCCAGGTGGGTTGTGCCCACCTGGTGGGCCCCCTCTGGTACTTATTGACTCCAAAAATTCTTATTTATTCCATACAAAATCCTCGTAAATTTTCAACTCATTTGGAGTTGTGCAGAATAGGTAGCCTGACATAGCCTTTTTAGGTCCAAATTTCAGCTGCCAGAATTCTCCCCTTTTGTGTATACCTGGCATATTATGAGAGAAAAGGCACTATAATTACTCCAAAAAGCATTATAATGCAATAAAACAACATAAATAACAATAGGCAAACATGATGCAAAATGGACGTATCAACTCCCCCAATCTTAGACCTTGCTTGTCCTCAAGAAAAAACCGAAATCGAATAACATGTTCACATGCTTAGAGAGAGAGGTATCGATAAAAACAAAAATAAGGTCATAGCAACATCATGTAACTTATTATGACAACAACAAACTTTAACATAATACCTTTATCATAGAACTTTTATCATAGACTTCTCATGAACAAGTAACAATTCATCACAACATCGAAGTATAAAGTATAAACTCTATTGGAAACCAACAAATTATGTTGTCAGTCAACTTTGCAACTACAATTCATCATATTTTCAGGAAGGGTCACGTATCGGAGCCTTTTGGCAAGTTCACATACTCAACCATCATTTAATCTTCTATGATTTCTAACACTCACCACGTACACATGAGCAAAACATTTCAACCGGACACATAGAAACATAGGGGCTTATAGTTTCGCCTCCCAACGTATTCACCATGAGGGTGATGTCAACGATAATAACTCATGCTACCCATATTCAACTAGATATATGTGCCTAGATCTTTCCTCACCACATGATGTTTGCCAAAGGAGAAAAATAAAAAGGAATAGAGAGAAAAACTTTGACTCTTGCATGAAAGTAAATATATAAAAGTAAAAGATAGGCCTTTCGCAGAGGGAACTAGAGGTTGCCCTGTGCTTTTTGTTTGTATGCTCAAGCCCTTAGTGCAAGAGAACATCACGTTATATTGCCCCTTATGATGGCAACCTTTATTATGCAGTATGCCGCTTTTATTCTTCGGCATCACAAGTTCGTACGACGCTCAGTTTTCTCTTACACTAAATGATCTAACACTTTTAGAAGTAATTTTTATTGCCTTATTCCACCGATGACAAATTACTTGAAGGATCTTACTCAATCCATAGGTAGGTATGGTGGAATCTCAAAACAAGATTTGGGTTTAAGGGTTTTGGATGCACAAGTAGTATCTCTACTTAGTGCGAATTTTTTGGCTAGCAAAGATAGGGGCAAACACCACATGTTGAAGGATCTATGACAACATAGCTTCTATGTGAATATGAATAAACATAAATCATTACATTGTCTTCCTTGTCCAACGTCAACAATTTTGGCATATAATATTTTGATGGGTGCTCACAATCATAAAAGATTTCCAGGATAGTGTATTTGCATGTGAATCTTCTCTTCCATTATTAATTCTTTCATGAGTTGCATCATTGACCAATTCTATGTTTGTCAATCTACAATAGAATTTTCTACTTATACTTTTCCTTGTGTAATGTCATCACTTACCATAAGATTAGCATATGATCCTTTTCATTTATTTCCTTTCTTTTTATTGAAACAAGAAAGTAAAAGAAGCAAAAATCAAACTAAACTTTATTATACACCTCGCACACGATTACAAAGATAGATCACAAAGCAAACTCTCAAAAGAAAGGATCAAACTAAACTTTTATTCATCTAAAGCAAACGACAACTATGGATCGAACTAAGAAAAGTAAAGGCAAAAGATAGTGGAGGTGATACGATACCGGGGCACCTCCCCCAAGCTTGGCGAAAGCCGAGGGGAGTGCCCATACCTGATACTTAATTTTCTTTTGGTGATGAAGAAGGAGGTGGTGGTGATGAAGTAGTAGCGACCCGATCCTTAAGGACCAAGAGATTATCCAATCTACGGATGACGCTCCAGAGGAAGGTGATGTGCTCTTGATGCAGAATATTTTCATGAGTGAGGTACTTATTTTGCACATGAACCGTTTCAATGATCCTGAAGGTTGCAATCTTAGTGGGGGTAAGATGAGCGTAGTAAGGTTTAAGGATATCTTCCTCTTCCTCATCAGCAGGCAGTGCTTGCTCGATCACCTGCACTCGATCTCCGGTGGCCTCCTTGCTCTTGTCCTCCTTGGCTGCTCCAACGGGCTCTTCCCTCTTCAGCTCGATCTTCATCAACCAAGCATCCTCTTCCATATTGTTAGAGGAAGAAGAATACATGATGCCTAGCTCAACAGATCTGACGGAAAATAGCGAGAAAAGAAAACAGGAGATTTCTCCATGATACGGAGGTCAAAATGTTCGGGGGGTATATAAAGATTTTTTTATCCTGGGAAACAAGCAAACGAAAGAAAAACAGAGTCCGGAAGGTACCCGAGGTGGGCATAACCCACCTGGGCACGCCTGGCCCAGGCGCGCCCTGGTGTCTTGTGCCCACCAGGGTCACCTTCCTGGTAGTTTCTTATTTTTCTATTTTTTTAAATATTCTAAAACTAACAAAAAAATATTTGTGCGTATTTTTTGGAGTCTGTTTACTTACCGTATCACGTACCTCCTTTTTTAACGATTTTGGAGTGTTCCAGAAGGTTTATTTTATGTGTTCTTCCGGTGTCATAGTTTGGATAATATTGCTTTCAACATTAATGGGCGTACCTGAGATATAATGTTTTATTCGTTGCCCATTAACAACCTTCGGGTTAGTACCTTCGGCATTATTTATTTTGATAGCTCCAGATCGATAAACCTCCTCGATAACATAGGGTCCTTCCCATTTGGAGAGGAGTTTTCCTGCAAAGAATCTGAAACGAGAGTTGTACAAAAGAACATATTCTCCAACCTTGAACTCACACTTTTGAATTCTTTTATCATGCCATCTTTTAACTTTGTCTTTCAATAACTTTGCATTTTCATAAGCTCGGGTTCTCCATTCATCTAATGAGCTAATATCAAATAACCTCTTTTCACTAGCAAGTTTGAAATCATAGTTGAGTTCCTTAATTGCCCAATATGCTTTATGTTCTAACTCTAGAGGCAAATGACAAGCTTTTCCATAAACCATTTTATAAGGAGACATACCCATATGATTTTTATATGTTGTTATATAAGCCCAAAGTGCATCATCTAGTTTCTTAGACCAATTCTTCTGGGACCTATTGACAGTCTTTTGTAGGATTAGTTTTATTTCTCTATTGCTAAGTTCGACTTGACCACTAGACTGAGGATGATAAGGTGATGCAATTCCATGGTTAACATCATACTTGGCAAGCATTTTACGGAAAGCACCATGAATAAAGTGTGAACCACTATCAGTCATTAAATATCTAGGGACTCCAAACCTTGGGAAAATAACTTCCTTAAGCATTTTAATAGAGGTGTTGTGATCAGCACTACTGGTTGTAATAGATTCTACCCACATAGTAACATAATCAACAACAACCAAAGTATGAGTATACCCATCATAGGAAGGAAAAGGTCCTGTGAAATCAAATCCCCAAACATCAAATGGTTCAACAACAAGTGAATAACTCATAGGCATTTCTTGACGCTTACCGATATTACCTATTCTTTGACATTCATCACAAGATAAGATGAACTTACATGCATCCTTGAAGAGAGTAGGCCAATAAAACCCAGATTGCAATACCTTATGATCGGTTCTGTCTCTCGTGCGATGTCCTCCATAAGCTTCGGAGTGACATTTCCGTAGGATTTTTTCTTGCTCATGCTTAGGTACACAACGTCCAATAAGACCATCTACTCCTTGTTTATAAAGATGTGGGTCATCCCAAAAGTAATGCCTTAAATCATAGAAGAATTTTTCTTTTCTTGGTAGGTAAAGCTAGGTTGTATGTATTTAGCAACAATATAATTAGCATAGTCAGCATACCAAGGTGTACTATTAGAAGCATTTATTTAAGCTAACTGTTCATCAGGAAAGCTATCATTAATAGGTTGTGGGTCATCAAGAATATTTTCAAGCCTAGACAGGTTATCAGCTACGGGGTTCTCTGCTCCTTTCCTATCTGTGATGTGCAAATCAAATTCTTGTAGCAGAAGAACCCACCTAATGAGTCTAGGTTTAACATCTTTCTTTTCCATAAGATATTTTATAGCAGCATGATCGGTGTGAACGTTCACTTTGGAATCAACAATGTAGGATCTAAATTTATCACAAGAAAACACCACTCCTAAGAATTCCTTTTCAGTAGTAGCATAATTTCGTTGAGCACTGTCTAGAGTTTTACTAGCATAATGGATAACAATTAATTTCTTGTCAACTCTTTGTTCTAGAACAGCACTAACAGCGTAATCACTAGCGTCACACATAATCTCGAAAGGCAAGTTCCGATCAGGTGGTTGAACAACAGGTGCAGAAATTAAGGCTTTCTTGAGTGTTTCGAGGGCTTCCAAGCAATCATCATAAAAAACAAAAGGGATATCCTTTTGCAAAAGATTTGTAAGAGGCCTAGAATTTTTTAGAAAAGTCTTTGATAATCTCCTATAGAAACCAGCATGACCAAGGAAACTACGAACACCTTTGATATCTTTAGGACATGGCATTTTTTCAATTGCATCAACCTTGGCTTTGTCCACCTCAATGCCTCTTTCAGAAATTTCATGGCCCAAAACAATACCTTATTCAAGACAAGATTTGTTTGCTCACATCTGTGGAAAACTCGATCAAGATTGCTTAAACAATCATCAAAAAACTTTCCGTAAACATAAAAGTCATCCATGAAAACATCAACAATCTTTTCACAAAAATCAGAGAATATAGCAGTCATACATCTTTGAAAGGTAGTAGGTGCATTACATAGACGAAAAGGCATACGTCTATAAGCATAAGTTCTAGAAGGACAAGTAAAAGTGGTCTTTTCTTGATCAGGTTGAGAAACAAGTATTTGTGAAAAACCAGTATATCCATCAAGGAAGCAAAACTGTGTGTGTGCTTATATAATCTTTCTAGCATTTGATCAATAAAAGGCATAGGGTAATGATCTTTTCTAGTTGCTTTTTTTATTTTTCTAAAATCAGTTACCATTCTATAGCATGTGACAATTATTTGAGGAAGAAGTTCATTCTTATTATTAGGAACAATAGTTATACCTCCCTGTCGGATTTCGGTTTCCGCAAACCCTTGAGAGGTTCAAACTCTGGGGTGCGTGCGGAGATCTCAACCTACCCAGCCTGCTACTCATGAAACCTCACCGCCTAGCGCATCGAGCTTGAAGGGAAAGAAAGACACAACAATTTACCCAGGTTCGGGCCACCTTGCAGTGTAAAACCCTACTTCTGCTTTGTGGTGGATTTGCCTCGAGGGGCTGAGGAAGAACTAGTATAGTGGGAACAACCTCAGGAGGTGTGTTCTTGAGCTTGGGTGAGATGGTGAGGGTGGAATGGATTCTATCCTATTCCTCTATCTTCTGTGGATTCGACCTGTTTTTCGTCGATTCACCCCCCTCCCATGGTGGTGTCTAGGTCCTATTTATAGTGGCCTTGGTCCTCTTCCCAAATGTTGGTGGGAATGGATCCCACAACGGCCAGATTTGAAGGGAGACAACAAGTACATCCTATCCTGACTAAAGTGGTATTCGCCTGCAAAAGCCTCTGGTCGTGACACTGCGGTGGGCTCGGCGATGACCTCTGTCCTGCCGTCCTGGCGGTCTTGGTCTTGTTGCACCAGAATGGTAACCTTTGGCTGATTCCTCGGGACTCCACGCCTACTGCTTGCCTCCTTTGCACCAAAGGGGAAACTAGTACTCTGCTCCCACTGGCGCCCGCCTGGCCTTGGTCGTCTTGGCTCACGTCAGCTGAGCCTCGCGAGGTGCACCTTGCATAGAAATCTCCGCTCCTTGGGAGCCATCCTGAGGTGGCCAATCCCCTTGGAGGTCTTGATGTCGTCCGCCTCACGAGTCTTGGCCCCTCGCGAGGGTCTTGAGTTGTTGATGCTGAAGCTGGGCCGTACCAGGCCGTCGATGGAGCCACGCAGTGGGCTGCGGGCAGGCAAGTCTGGGTACCCCCGTATCCAGAACGCCGATAATAGCCCCCGGGCCCAAGGCGCGCTCGGACTTGGCTTCTAGGCGAAGCCAAAGGGCAAGTGTGGAGCGCCGCAGGCCCTAACCGCCTATGGCCTTGGACAACGCGTGACGATTGATGGGACGTGGGTGTCTCCACTTCCCCATGCTGCCTGGAAATCCGTTCGACTTGACGATGCAGAGGATGATCATTGCGCGAGGTCGTGGAGGCCGGCAGTTGGCCTCCCTCTGGCTATAAATGAGGGGAAGGGCAGAGCCCCCCTCGCTCATCTCCTTCTTCATCTTCGCTGCTCGTCTCTTCTCCTTCTCCATCTTGCCGTAGAATCCATGGTGCCGACGAGGAGATTCTCAGCTGCCGAGAAGGGGAAGGCTCCTAAAGAGGGACCAGCTTCACCACCACCCAAGAGGGGTCACGACTATCCCGCAAGTACGCCGCGACCCCGACGGCACCCCCCAGGGGGCGCGTGCGCGTTTCTCCAAGGGCCGACATCTCCCTTGGCGCTCGTGGTGGAGCTTCTTCTCGCGGTGGGGGCCACCGGCCATAGGGCAGCCCCCGCCATGAAGGGAGGCGCACCATGGTCGCTCGCCCTCCTCGGCCACGCCTCTCCTCAATTGATGTGCTCCTGGAGTTCGTGGTGTGGTCGGAGAGGCCCGCCGGCACCTCGTTCCGGCTTCCGCGCTTCTTCACCAGCGAGCTGCAGACCTTGGGGCTCGACGGCCTCTGGCTGTAGGCCGACGGCTGTTGTAGCAGGGCCTCGTGGGTGGGGACTGAGGTCGCCACCGCGGGCAGCGTGGTCCTAACCCGCAGCTGGCAAGCATTTGCCTGCGCACGAGGCCTGAGTGGGAGGTGCACCCTCCACTTCAAGTATGACGACCTGGCGACCCTCTTCCCGAGGGTGTTCAGGGAAGACGACCGCCGCACGGGGTGCTTCCCAGAAGACGGCATCGACGATGAGCTTGGCCTTGACGTTGGCCGTGCCGGTGGCGGGGGTGAGCTTGGCCTTGACGACGTCCACTCCTCCTCCCGCAGCAGCAGCTCTTCCTCGGGCGAGAGCTCGAGCAACAGCGGCTATGATCACCCTTTGCGTCGCCGAGCTCGGATCGAGGGAGGTAGCGGATCATCTTGCCGCCATGCCCCGATGAAGCAGGAGGAGAGCCCGGCCTGAGCTCGGGGCCGCCGAACTTGGACTCAAGACCTGCCGTGGCCTGGCGGGCCGCTTTTGTTTAACCTTTCCTTTCTTATGCAATTTGAAAAAAGTAGGGTGCCCCGCTAGGGTCTGTAATGAACTATGGCAGTTATGCCCCTTTATGCTATGCTTATTATCTTAATATTGTGCTATGATATTTGCATTATGGGTACGCAAGGGTAGGTTAACTTAGCTTGAAATGTTTGTGGTAGTCTCCCACCTCACGAGGGCGCGACCCTTGACACCTGGCAAGTCCCCATTCCTTGTGACTCGGGGGGGGGGGGGCACTGGTCTCGGGAGGCGTTTAAGGCTTTGGGAGACGCTGTAGATCTGCTGCAGAGCTGTTCTAGAGAAAAAGAAAACCTATCGAGCACCTCATTCCTCCTTGCGCGAGCCCCTGTCATAGGTCAGCTGTGGCTTAATGCACCACGTCGCTGCCCGAGGGGCACATACACGAGCGGGTGCTGGTGCCCGTGAGCTTGATTGAGGGCTCCTCGCGAGGATAAAGCCGAAGCACTGGGGCAACGGGGTTCGGCGAGGTGTGCTTGTGCGAGGGCGGGCCCGTGCGCACACACCTGCCTAGCCCCCATGCGCGGGACACACGAGGAAGAGCAACGGGCAACTTCCGCCCTTTCCTAACCCATGCCAAGAACGAGCGAAACGAGAGGAGAGAAAATCCAACTTGGCGAACCAAAGCACGAAAACACCAACTCCATTAAAGATCACTAAAAGATTGCAAATCAACTTCGGAAAGCAAATGAACAGCCGCGTCCGGCACCTATTCTAGTCTTCTCACTAGCGCGAAGCTAAGTGCTGCCACTAGGACGTGGGAGGGAGCCCCCGTGAGGCCCCAGGGCGTCTCTCAGGAGACTCGGGGGCGTGTACAGCCCCACTCATTATTACATGAGAGTGTCACGAGCGGAGACCTTCACAGGCCGGAGCCTTGCTTCATGGGCAGAACTTCCGGAGGTGCTGGATGTTTCAGGCGTTCTGGATGGGGACCCCATCCGGTGTCTCCAGGCGCGGGGCGCCAGGCCTAGAGACACGGGCAATCCTAAATGGGCCCTACCACATGGGAGAGAGCTTGTGCAGCCCCTCCCTGGAGAGCACCCGTCTCAGGACGAGATCACCCACCTCCAACATCCTGGAGCGGACATTGCGGCAGTGGTACCGCCACAGTGCCTGCTGGTACCTTGCCGCTCAGAGCGAGGCTTTCCGGCGGCATTCCTCCCCCAGCACGAGATACATCCCCCGCGTGGCGTCCTAACGTGCCTCGTCAAACGCCAGGACCCACGTGGAGCCATGCTTGACCTCGTATGGGAGAACCGCTTCAGCTCCGTAGACAAGGAAGAATGGTGTCTCGTCCGTCGGCTTGGTCGCGGTGGTGCGGATGGACCACAACATGGACTGGAGCTCGTCGAGCCAGCCCCTGCCGCAGGCCTCGAGCTTCTCCTTGAAGGTCCTTGCCTTGAGGCCTCTCAAGACCTCTGCGTTGGCGCGCTCGGCATGGCCGTTGCTCCTGGGGTGTGCCACTGAGGCATAGCATATCTCCGTTTTAAGGTTAGCACAGTATGTTTTGAAAAGATTGCTAGTGAACTGTGATCCGTTGTCGGTGATGATGCAATTGGGAACCCCAAACCGGCTTACGAGGCCCTTGATGAACTTGACGGCTGACCCAGCTAGGATGGTGCAGACAGCTTCTACTTCCGCCCACTTGGTGAACTTGTTGATGGCGACGTAGAGGTAGCGGTAGCCCCCTGGCGCTCGAGGAAATGGCCCTAGGATGTCCAGCCCCCGGACTGCGAACGACCACGTGAGCGGGATAGTCTGGAGGCCCTGCGCAGGTTGGTGGATCTGCTTGGCGTGGAACTGGCAGACTTCGCATGAGCGCACCAGCTCAGTGGCGTCGTTGAGTGCGGTGGGCCAATAGAACCCACTGCGGAATGCCTTGCCCACGAGGGTTCGTGATGAAGAGTGGTGTCCGTAGTCCCCACCATGTATGTCTGCCAGCAGCTCGAGCCCCTGCTCCCTGGAGATGCATCGTAAAGAAATGTCATTGAGCCTTTTGCGGTATAGCTCACCGTCCCAGATGCAATACGCGGTGGCCTGGCGAGCCACGCGCTCTGCATCCTCTACCTTCTTTGGCAAGGTCCCTTGGTGATGAGGACATCTCTTCTACAGTTACGCCCACCGCGACTCCTACATCAATTATGCCACTTGGTCCTATTACTAGAGCGCGAGCGAGACAAATTAATGGCCAGGTACTATTGCTCCTTTGTACACATAATTTAACTGACGAGAATATGGCACATCGCTCATTTTCTGATTTAATTGTACTTAGGAATAAAGGGACTGAAGAATCAACCACAGAAGAAAAATCAACAGCCAACACCATCTGCATGCATGTATTCCATCGAACCATCGTCCATCTCAGGTGCACGTGCACAAGGGCCAAAACTTGGCTTTCTCTTCATGGGTGGGCTCTTGGACTTTGGACTGCAGCCAAGCCAGGCTATGCATCATTTGATTGCAGCCAATCAAGTACAAACCGACATGAAGCAGTCTGTACAGGACACGATGCGCAGACTCGGTCACGCCATTAATCTTTAATAAATAGCTAGCATAGATTAGAATTTAGACTCGGATTTTATTGTATTATTTAGCCACCGCTATAATTCGCATCTACGAGACGTGTAGGACTACCGCCTTGTCAGATCTACAGTGGAACCCCAACTTTTCATCTAGTTCATGTGCTCAGTTTATTATCCGCAATTTCAGTTGCAATTCACCTTTGTTCTTGTCGGTTCTTCGGTTGCTTGCAGGAACTCGAACCTCGTTGTTCAGGTTGATCGTGCCTACGGCAAGGTCAATAACCGTCGGAGATTGGTTTAGCGATTGTCAAGGCGTATCGTCGGGTACGGTATAGCCGGATCGTCAAGGTCAAAATCCACCAAATCGATATTTATCCCCACTCTCATCGAAAGATCGGGCCGCCGTTACATCAAGTGGTATCAGTTTTCAGGTTCATCGATGAGAGATTTACAGTTTTATTAGATTAGTTATTTTTCTGTCCTATAAATCCATGAAAAAGCCAAAAAAAATTTCCAGATTAGTTCATCCATTACACCTACCTTTTTAGCCTTTAGCAAATTTTGCATCTAGTATTTGCATAGTTGAATTGTTGGTTGCATTCATCTAGAATTAGTGCTGGTTTAGATTGGTTCGGGAGAAATTATCTACTAGATCGATCCTCTTTTGTCCACCATATATTGCGATCAGTTGTTTCCAATCGGTGTTGATTCTGAACGCCTTTATTTTCCTTTGATACAATATTTATCAGGCGCCGATTCGATCGCTTTGTATATTACCGCAGGGTACGCAAACATCCAGACACACGGTCAACTGTGTCTGTCACCGCGCGGGCCGCATCCACGCCGCGTTTCGCCAGAGCCAAACACCGCGCTTCGCCACACGCAAACACGCCAGGCACCAGACATCCATCGCTGGTTGTCTGCCTCCACGTGTGCCACAACCAACAATCTCCAACAACTGTTCATGTGCATTACGCACTAGTAGTACTACTCCTAGGCTCCTAGCTAATCTCAACACCAAATCACTTCTAGCTAGCTTCGGTAGCACCTTGTGTCCAATAGCTTTGCATTGTTTTGGTATTTTTTTCCTATCTCTTGTGACTTGAAGTCTGTCCGTGATTCTGCTAACAACCGGCCAACAAAAATGAGCAAAGAAAAAGAAAAAAAAGGAAAACAAAAGAGCAAAAAAAAGAGGGAAAAGAGAAAAAAAGTTAAAAGAAAAAGTTGCAAAAAAATCAGGCCGGCTAGCATCTTTTGGGCATTATTTTCTTCTGTCCAGGACTTATTCTTTATCATCCAGTGACACTGTCTGGACATTTGTCTTTTCTCCGTTGCTATACACTTGCTTGAACTTCGCTTATATCTAGCTAATTAGAGTTGTCTTAAATTTTCATCGGTTCCCACTCACGTGACTCAGTATCTAGGCTTAGATTGTTTTCTCTCTTACTAGTCGACTGTCAGCACTAGTTAGGAGTTTCAGCAATTATTTAGCTTGCATTACTTTTTGCTTAATTGTGCCACATATTGTGAGTTGAGGAAACCTCCACCAAGCTCCACTTCCTATATTGTACCTTGTTCAGTCACTTGGTAATCGCTATATCAATCTTTTGATAACTTTTGACATTGCCAACGGCCGACAACCACTGCAACACGGTAAGAACTGGTAAGAGCTTGGCAATTGCTTGAGAGTTGAGAGACATTTTCCACCGCCTCACCGTAGTTACGGTAGGAGCAATAAACTTGTGATTTTGTTCTTGTTTCATCCTAACCATGGCAGGTGACGAAGACAACATGAAAGCCACGGTGGCACGTCTTGAGGAGGATGTGCATGCATACACCGAGCGGTTCACATCGTCCGAGGGCGCACTTGATAAGCATCTCAAGTCGATCGAGGATAGCAATAAGACGTTCACTCAAACACTTGCATCTATTATGAAACGTCTCAATGCCCAGGATGCCCGTCTGGGTGGCGCCTCCACTGCCGCTACGCGTCTTCCAGCCACCAACACAGGTCTACAACGAGTTTGTCGGGTGCCCCCAGGAGACCCGAGGCACCCTCTTTCATACATAGATGTTGTCAACCAGCCTCGTCCTCGCAACGCCAACTCGATAACAGGCCCACTTGAGGACATCCAAGATGACAACTACGATGGTGATTCTGAGGATCCTGATGCAGTTAACGCTAACAATGATCATGATCATCGTCGACTATGCAATAATCAACAAGGTATGGGACGGCCCCAGCGTCCTCAGGTACGTGGCCATGACGACTCTTTGGGTAGAATTAAATTTGTCATGCCTCCTTTTGATGGGAAATATGATCCGGATGTTTATCTTGACTGGGAATTATTAGTTGATCAAAAATTTGCTTGCCATGATTTTCCTGATGATAAAAGAGTTAGGGCTGCAACTAGTGAGTTTAGTGACTTTGCTTCTGTTTGTTGGAGAGAACATTGTCGTAAACTTCCTAATAATATTCCTGCCACTTGGGAAGCTTTGAAATTAGTAATGTGTCACCGTTTTGTTCTGGGATATTATGAACGTGACTTGCTAAATAAACTACAACGCTTAAACCAAGGATCTAAATCTGTGGAAGACTATTATCAAGAATTGCAAATGGGCATGTTATGTTGTGGTTTAGTTGAGACTGAGGAAGCCTCTATTGCTAGGTTCTTGGGTGGATTGAATAGAGAAATTTATGACATACTTTCTTATAAGGATTATCATTCAATGACCCGTTTATTCCATCTTGCTATACATGCTGAACATGAAGTGCAGGGTCGTTCGAGAATGCGTCCTAATTTTTCTGCAGGTCGTAGTTCCACATGGGCGCCGCGCACCCCTGCTGCCCCGTCCACTCGCACCTCTACAACCACATCCGCAACCTCTCGACCGGGGCCTTCTTCATCAACTTCATCATCACATACTTCGGCGCCACTGAAAAGTACTACACAAATTCCAACAAAAAGGTCGTCGTCATCGTCCGGTTCCTCCAAAAGAACAAAGGATATCCAGTGCCACACTTGTAAGGGATTTGGCCATGTCATGAAGGAGTGTCCTAATAAGCGTGTATTGATCATTTGTGAAGACGGCGAGTACGACTCCGCTAGTGATTTTGATGAAGAAAGATATGCCTTGCTTGCTGCACATGAAGATGATGACACAAGACCAGAGCAAGAGGAAGAACATGTGACCGCCGACGATGCCGATAAGTACATGAGTCTTATATCACATCGTGTACTTAGTGCTCAGATTGTCAAAGTAAAGAAGGATCAACGTCACAACCTCTTCCAAATCAAAGGAGTCGTCAAGGAGCGCTCGGTTCGCATAATCATTGATGGAGGGAGTTGTAACAATTTAGCAAGCATTGAAATGGTGGAGAAGCTATCCCTACCTTCCCGACAGCATCCACAACCTTACTACATTCAGTGGTTTAATGATGGTGGAAAAGTCAAGGTAACACGCATGGTGAGAGTTCCTTTTTATTTAGGTTCATACCATGATACTATTGATTGCGATATTGTGCCTATGCAAGCTTGTTCTATGTTACTAGGAAGGCCATGGCAGTATGATAAACAATGTTTACATGATGGTAGAACTAATCAGTACACTCTCACACATAAAGGAAAGAAAATCATTCTACACCCTATGTCTCCTGAGCAAATTTTAAAAGATGATCTTGCTAGGGCTAGTAGAAACACAAATATTGAGCGTACTAAATCTGAAAATCAGAAATTTGTTGATGAGTTAGAACAATTTAATAAGATGCACAAATATGATCATAGCTCATCTAAAGAAATTAAATTGAAAGGTGCTTCTTTCTTAGCTACACGTGTAGAAATTTTTGAGTTAGATGCTCAAACTGATGAATGTTGTGCTCTTATTTGCAAAGAAGTTTTGTTTTCATTTGAGGATATGCCTTCTTCTTTGCCTCCTGTTGTCGCTAACCTTTTGCAGGAGTATCATGATGTTTTTCCAAAGGAAGTACCACTGGGGCTACCACCTATGAGAGGAATTGAACACCAAATTGACTTGATACCTGGCGCCTCACTACCCAATCGTGCACCGTACCGGACTAATCCCAAGGAGACTAAGGAGATTCAGCGACAAGTTCAAGAACTACTCGAAAAAGGTTACATTCGTGAATCCCTTAGTCCATGTGCTGTACCAATTTTACTTGTTCCTAAAAAAGACGGTACTTCACGTATGTGTGTTGATTGTAGAGCCATCAATAATATTACAATTCAATATTGTCATCCTATTCCTAGATTAGATGACATGCTTGATGAACTCAGTGGCTCAGTTGTGTTTTCTAAAGTGGACTTGCGTAGTGGCTACCATCAAATTCGTATGAAACTAGGTGATGAATGGAAAACTGCTTTCAAAACTAAATTTGGTTTATATGAGTGGTTAGTTATGCCTTTTGGATTGACTAATGCACCTAGTACTTTCATGAGACTAATGAATGAAGTTTTGCGAGCTTTCATTGGACGATTTGTGGTAGTATACTTTGATGATATTCTGATTTATAGTAAGTCATTAGAGGAACACTTAGACCATTTGCGTGCTGTTTTTTCTGCTCTGCGTGATGCATGTTTATTTGGTAATATCGAGAAGTGCACTTTTTGCACGGATCGAGTCGCTTTTCTTGGCTATGTTGTGACAGCACGGGGAATTGAAGTTGATAAATCCAAGGTTGAAGCGATCCAGAGTTGGCCGACCCCTAACTCAGTCAATCAAGTACGAAGTTTTCTCGGACTTGCTGGGTTCTACCGGCGGTTCGTGAAGGATTTTAGTACCATCGCAGCGCCGCTCAACGAGCTCACCAAGAAAAATGTGCCATTTATCTGGAGCGACGCACAAGAAGAATCCTTCACTATTCTTAAAGATAAGCTTACATACGCCCCTTTGCTGCAATTACCTGATTTTAATAAGATGTTTGAATTAGAATGTGATGCTAGCGGCATTGGTTTAGGCGGTGTTTTATTGCAAGAAGGCAAACCGGTAGCATACTTTAGTGAAAAACTCAGTGGGCCTAGTCTGAATTATTCAACATATGATAAAGAACTTTATGCACTAGTTCGGACTTTGGAGACATGGCAACATTATTTATGGCCTAAGGAGTTTGTCATACATTCTGATCATGAATCACTCAAGCATATTAGACATCAAAGCAAACTGAACCATAGACATGCAAAATGGGTTGAATTTATTGAATCTTTTCCTTATGTTATTAAGCACAAGAAAGGGAAGGAGAATGTTATTGCTGATGCATTGTCTAGACGCTATACCATGTTATCACAACTTGACTTCAAAATTTTTGGACTCGAAACTATAAAAGAGAAATACACTAATGATGTCGATTTTAAAGATATATTGCTCAATTGCAGAGAGGGTAGAACTTGGAACAAATTCGTTGTTAATGCCGGGTTTATTTTTCATGCTAATAAGCTATGCATCCCAGATAGCTCTGTTCGTCTTTTGTTGTTACAGGAGGCGCATGTCGGAGGACTTATGAGACATTTCAGCGTCAAGAAGACAGAAGACATCCTTGTTGTTCATTTCTTCTAGCCGAAAATGAGAAGGGATGTGGAGAGATATGTTGCACGCTGCACGACATGTCCTTCCTGTTCCTAGCACTCCTTGGGAAGATATATCTATGGACTTTGTATTGGGACTGCCTAAGACACGGTGGGGGCGGGATAGTATATTTGTGGTTGTTGATCGATTCTCTAAGATGGCACATTTTATACCTTGTCATAAAAGTGACGATGCTACTCACATTGCTGATTTGTTCTCTCAAGAAGTAGTTCGTTTACATGTGTGCCAAATACAATTGTTTCTGACCGTGACACAAAATTTCTTAGCCACTTTTGGAGGGTGTTGTGGAAAAAATTGGGGACTAAGCTTTTATTCAGTACTACATGTCATCCTCAAACAGATGGTCAAACTGAAGTGGTTAATCAAACATTGTCTACTATGCTCAGGGCTATTTTGAAAAACAACTAAAAAATGTGGTAAGAATGTTTACCTCATGTAGAGTTTGCTTATAATCGTTCAGTTCATTCTACCACAAAGTTATGCCCTTTTGAGATTGTCTATGAATTTATACCTCATGCACCAATTGATTTATTACCTATTCCATCTTCGCAGAAGGTAAACCTTGATGCTAAAGGACGTGCTGAGTTAGTATTGAAACTGCATGAGATGACTAAGAAAAATATAGAACGCATGAATGCCAAGTATAAACTTGCTGGTAGTCAGGGTAGGAAAAGTATTGTGTTCGAACCAGGTGATTTAGTATGGTTACATTTGCGAAAAGACCGCTTCCCTGATTTACGGAAGTCAAAATTAATGCCTCATGCGGATGGACCTTTTAAAGTGCATGAATTTTTTTAGCGAGAATGCATATAAGCTTGATTTGCCTGCAAAATTTCGGGTTTGTCCCACATTTAACGTTGTAGATTTAAAGCCTTATTTGGCTGAGGACGATGAGATACCGTCGAGGACGACTTCGATTCAAGAAGGGGGGGGGGATGATGAGGACATCTCTTCTACAATTACGCCCACCGCACTCCTACATCAGTTATGCCACTTGGTCCTATTACTAGAGCGCGAGCGAGACAAATTAATGGCCAAGTACTATCGCTCCTCTGTACACATAATTAAACTGACAATAATATGGCGCTACGCTCATTTTCTGACTTAATTGTACTTAGGAATAAAGGGACTGAAGAATCAACCACAGAAGAAAAATCAACAGGAGCAACACCATCTGCATGCATGTATTCCATCGAACCATCATCCATCTCATGTGCACGTGCACAAGGGCCAAAACTTGGCTTTATCTTCATGGACCAAGATTAGCCACGTGGGCTCTTTGACATTGGGCTGCAGCCGAGCCAGGCTATGCATCGTTTGATTGTAGCCAATCAAGTACAAACCGACATGAAGCAGTCCGTACAGGACACGATGCACAGACTCGGCCGCGCCGTCAATCTTTAATAAATAGCTAGCATAGATTAGAATTTAGACTTGGATTTTATTGTATTGTTTATCGATCTCTACAATTTGCATCTACGAGACGTGTAGGACTACCGCCTTGTCTGATCGACAGTGGAACCCCAACTTTTCATCTAGTTCGTGTGCTCAGTTTATTATCCGCAATTTCAGTTGCAATTCACCTTTGTTCTTGCCGGTTCTTCGGTTGCTTGCAGGAACTCGAACCTCGTTATTCAGGTTGATCGTGCCTACAGCAAGGTCAATAACCATCGGAGATTGGTTTAACGATTGTCAAGGCGTATCATCGGGAACGGTATAGCCGGACCGTCAAGGTCAAAATCCACCAAATCGATATTTATCCCCACTCTCATCGAAAGATTGGGCCGCCGTTACATCACCTAGAGTAGGTACATCTTGAACTCCTCGGTCCAGCACCCCTCCTGAGGCTCGAGCGCGAGGAGCAGGCGGGCCCCTGAGGATGGACCGCATGCCGGGGCACCTGTTGCTGGTGCTTGGGGTAGGTCCTCCTGAGGTGGTGCTGGTGCCGCAGTGGGGGAGCCGCCGACGGCTTGAAGAATCGTTCTTCAAATACTCCTGGCTCCAGAGGTAGCCTCCTGGATGCCCTGTTGGTGATGTCGTCCGCCTCCTTGTTCGTGCCTTGCGGCACGTGCTGCAATTCCAAGCCCAAGTGAAGAAAACATGCGGTGCCCCCATGTTTGGTTTTGGTAATTGATGACAATCTCTATGGACTAATGGTTGCCTTGAGTTATATTTGAAGGTTTTGTCCATAGGCTTTTCTTGAAGTCCATGTGCTGGTTTCAAGGAGTTTATGAGTTGACCAAGGTACTATTAAGAAATTATCCAAAGATTGGTCATGTCAGTGTTGAGCTTATTGCAAGCATGTCTTGAAGAAGAAGATTGTGTGATCATTCATGTTTACCTTCAAGACATCATCCAAATGAAGAGAGTTGGAAAGATTCAAGGTTGATCAAGACTAAGTTAAGAGTGAATCAAGTTGATCAACTCACAAAGCGTAGAAGATGTACCGAGAGGGATCAAGTGATCCCATGGTATGGTAAGCATTGTCCAATGCACTTTGTGTACGAACCCATGGTCTATGTGAGAGTTCTATGTGGGGTTAGGTATGTGTCCATGGGCTTGCGTCAAGAGGAAGATATCATACAACCCATGGAAAGGCATCAAGTGGTGATCGTCATCAAGATTGCCATGTGCAAGTTCAAGTGGAGCATCACGAATAGATCAGGTGCTTGAATCTTGCCATCCATTGTGGTGTCAATGGACTTATGAAGATGTACCGAAGAGTGGCTCACCCATAGTGGACTATGGGGGAGCAATCATCTAGTCTTCATCAAGACAACGCAATCAAGAAAGGTGGTCCAACTTGAGGGAGTCAAGATCGTCATCATCTAGCTCAAGTGGACCATGTGCAAGGCAAAGGTTTGCCATTGATAAGTTTTCTATTTTACCGGTCTCATGGTGGTAGTTGGGAGAGCGGGTTATAGGACCGTTTGCCGTACTATCAAGGGGGGCTCTCAAGTTGGTAGCTTGATTGTATCGTTAGTAGAGAGATCAAACCATTGCATCCTTGCATCATGTTTCTTGGTTCTTGTTTGGTTCTGTTTGTGAGTCTTAGAGCTTATGGTCATCTTGATGACAAGCTTGAGTTCATCGAAAACGGAGTTCGCATGCGTCTTCTATGATGTTTTTGGTGTTGGAGGTTTTACCGGTCTTATCCGAGGAAGGGTTCTCACCATTTTCTTATGGTCCTTTTCTCATTTGATTCTTATTGATATTTCTATCAATATTGTGTTAGCCCATGTCATTAGCTTTCCAACAAACTTGGTTTCGTTGAATTTGGAGTCCGTTTGCAAAAGTTGTGGCTGTTTTGGTAAAGGCTGCAGCGGTACTACCGCGACTAGAGCGGATGTAAATTTTTTACTACTGCTCCAGAGTGGTACTACCGCGGCTCCTGAGCGGTAGTACCGCTCCAGAGCTGTACTACCGTGGCTCCTGAGCGGTAGTACCGCTCCAGACCAAAAATCTCGTGTTTTGCTCAGCGGAGGTAGGCACGAAAGTATTTTTTAGTACCGCTCCTTGGAGCGGTAGTACCGCTCTGTGCGGGCTGTGAGCATAACGGTCGGATTTTTCCCCACCTATAAAAGGGGGTCTTCTTCCCCATTGAACCTTATCCTTTGAGCTCGTGTTCTGCCCCCATTGTTGACCTTCTTCGAGCTTGCTCAATCCCCCCATGGATTCTTGCTAGTTTTTGAGGGAAAAGAGAGAGGAGATCTAGATCCACATTTCCACCAATCACTTTTTCCTCTATGTGAGGGGAACCCATTGGATTTAGATCTTGGAGTTCTTGGTGTTCTCCTTCTTGTTCTTCCTCTCATCTTCCTCCCTAGCATTAGTTGCTTCGGTGGGATTTGAGAGAGAAGGACTTGGGCACTCCATGTGCCCTTGCCATTGCATTTGGTGCATCGGTTTGAGTTCTTCACGTGATACGTGGAGTTACAAGTTGAGAAGCTTATTACTCTTGGGTGCTTGGTACCCTTGAGCTTGTTACTCTTAGGTGTTGGACACCTTAGAGCTTGTTCCTCTTGGGTTCCTTGGCGCCCTAGACGGTTGGTGTTGTTCGGAGCTCAATCATTATGGTGTAAAGCTCCGGGCAAGCGTCGGGTCTCCAATTAGGTTGTGGAGATCGCCCCGAGCAATTTGACGGGTACCGGTGACCGCCCCCATGGGTTGCCAAATTGTACGGATTTGGTGACCGCCCCCAAGGGTTGCCATTTGTACGGGTTCGGTGACCGCCCTCAAGGGTCCCTTAGTGGAATCACGGCATCTTGCATTGTGCGAGGGCGTGAGGAGATTACGGTGGCCCTAGTGACTTCTTGGGGAGCATTGTGCCTCCACACCGCTCCAAACGGAGATTAGCATCCGCAAGGGTGTGAACTTCGGGATACATCGTCATCTCCGCGTGCCTCAGTTATCTCTTACCCGAGCCCTTTACTTATGCACTTTACTTTGTGATAGCCATATTGTTCTTTGTCATATATCTTGCTATCACATAGTTGCTTATCTTGCTTAGCATAAGTTGTTGGTTCACATAGGTGAGCCTAGTTGTTTTAGGTTTTGTGCTTGACAAATTAACTGCTAGGTTTATTCCGCATTTGTTCAAGCCTAAACCATAATTATTTTAAATTGCCTATTCACACCCCCCCTCTAGGCGACATCCTCGATCTTTCAATTAGTATCAGAGCCTCATCTCTCTTTTTTGGGCTTAACCGCCTAGAGAGTAAAGATGTCGACTAGGGGATTAGAATTCTCTAACACTCTTAGTTTCGATGGCACAAATTTTGATGTTTGGGTAATTCGCATGCTTAATCTCTTTGGGGTCATGGACCCATATTTAGAGCGAATTGTAGATATGGGTTTTTCTCCTCCAAAGGATCCCCAAAGCTTATCTTTAGAGGATGAGAAAAACTCTTATCTCAATGCTCAAGCTTCTAATGTGCTTTTCGATGGTTTGAGCAATGTAGTTATATTTGAACTCATGTCGTCCCAGGCTCATGAGTTGTGGACAAATCTTCAAGATAAATATGGTCTATCCAAGATTTGTAAGGATGATCGTTCTCCCTCCACCTCCAGCCGTGTTGCGTTCTCAACTTCTTCTACTTCACCTACATGTGGTTTGCCACAAGGTAATGACATGGTGAGTAGTGGTGTTCATTGCAATGATGATAGTGGGCTTATTGTTGACAATCCTTCATCACTTTCTTATTGCAATGCTTCATCTTTGGACTTTAGCACTTCGAGCACTCCAAATGTTTCACATGCTTGTGTTGATATTCCTTGCATATCATGTATAAATTGCTTGACTAAATCTCATGATGATATGCTTGCTATATCTTGTTGCCATGATAAAAATGCATGTATTTCCTCGAGTTGTTGTGCTAACAATGTAGAGGAAACCCAACACTCCATGGAACAAGATGTGGTCTTGAATGGTGCTTCAAGGGATCCTACATCATCATCTATTGCTTTTTGCCTTATGGCCAAGGATTCAAAGGTATCTCCCACTTTGAATCCCAATATATCTTGTGATGATATTGATGATGGCAAGAGTGATGATGATGTCGATTATGCTGAAGAGAATGATGATGTTGCCCTCTTAAAAATTAAGGGGGAAATGATTTTTAAAGCTCTTCTTAAGAATAAAATTGCTCATTCCAATTTCATGGAAATCATGCCGATTGCTATTGAGAGCAAGAAATATATTGATGAGTTGGAATCTCGTCTTGAGGAGCATGAGGTCACCATTGATAAAATGGAAGGTCATGAGCGTGATTACGCTAATGAGATTGTGGACCTCTCTCAAGCTCTTGAACTTGAACAAACCACCAAGGAATCTCTTGAGGAGACTTTTGCTCTAGAATTATCTAGAGTGAAGGAATCTAATGATAGAGCTCTTGAGGTGGCCAATGTTTTTGAAACTAAAAATGCTAAGCTTGACGTTACTCATGCTAGACTCCTTGAGGATTTTGAGCACCTCGAAAATGGCTCAAGGGCCATCAAGGGTGAGCTCATCAAACTCACTGAGTCTCATGCTCAACTTGAAGCTTCTTATTTAAAAGAGATTGCCAAGTTTCCTTCTCCTCTTGTTGTTAATGATGATGCTTGTGCTACTAATTCTATTACTTGTGAAGCATCCATTTTGAAGGAGAATGTTGAGCTATGGGCTTAACTTGAGTTGGTATGTAGCAATTATGGGAAATTGGAAGAAAGCCATGAAAAGCTCTCAAGCTCTCATGATGATCTTCTAGTATCCCATAATGTGCTAAAGATAGCTCATGAGGCCATGATTGATAAGGTAACATCTGGTGAGCCTCATGCGGATACTAGCACTAATTTTAGTCAAAATGCTATATTGCCTTGTGCTAGTCCTCGTGATTCATCCATGCATAACATTGGTACATCTTGTGATGAATTGCTTTCCTTGCCTTGTTGCTCTAACGATGAAGCTTATACTTCCTCTAGTGCTTTCGTTGCGAATAACCATGTTGAGTAAATCAAAGAGCTCAAGGCCCAAGTCACTTCTTTGAAGAAAGACTTGGAAAAGTGTCATGAAGGGAAGACCACACTCAATAATTTCTTGGGTGTGCAAAAATCCCCCAATGACAAAGGTGGACTTGGATTCAACTCCAATAAGAAGAAGCAGTCCAAGATGAACAAAAACAAGGGCCAAGAACAAGTCAAGAATTCGGCCAAGATTGTTTGCTTCAAGTGCAAAGTAGAAGGGCATCATGTTAGATCTTGCCCAGTGAAGAAGAAGCCCATTAGTGACAAGAAACAAGGGAAGAGGCCACAAGTTCACTCTCATGCTCAACCTCAAGTTGGAGAAAGGCCTCTTCCCAAGAAAACTCGAGCTAATGCTTCTCAAGTTGAGAAATCAAGTGAGAAGAAAATGAAGAGTAGACGTTGCTACCTATGTCGTGAGAAAGGTCACCTCGCTTCTTCATGCACTAGTGGTAACTTATCCAACCCAATTATTATTGATGATATCTATTCTCTTGGGAAGGATAAGGTTGGCAATGTGTTTGCCAAGTTTGTTGGTACTCAAAGTGGTGTCAAGAAAAGAACCATTTGGGTAGCCAAGCCTATTGTGACTAACCTCTTAGGACCCAACTTGGTTGGGGACCACCAAGCTCAAACTTGATCAATAGGTGGTGATGGAGGGCATTGGAGACTTGGTTACATTATGAAGAATTAAGGGGACTTCATCATTCCTTTTGTATCAAGCCAGGTCAATTGGATTATCAAGTTTCTATCTTATATCCAATGCGCCTCCTTGCGGTAACTTGTACTTTAATTGGTTACATTGAAAGTTACTTGCCCCCATGCATGTTTTGGTTTTGTTCCTTGCATGTGTTTGTATATGTTGTGCTTCCAACTTGCTTATCTTGAGCAATCAAGTATGTGTGTGTTGGTTTGCACATCATGTATGTGTGTGTCATGCGTTGAGCCTTTTGCATCTTGTTTATTTCTTAGTTGGCTCTTGTGAGAGACTAATGGAATATCCCATTATGGGGGAGTGATGTGCTTTGTGCACCTCACAATCCTATAAATGTGTGTACATGAGAAATACCATCTAGTATTGATATTACAAGATTATCTAGTCACTATGTGGCATGCCTTCTCATGAGAAATTAAAATTCTAAATAGTCCATTAATCATCTCTTCTTGGATCATCTTGTTGCCTCTTGTTAAGTTTTTATTGGTATCACATTATGGGGGAATAATATGCTATGTTCATACTACAAGCCTAGAAAATGTGTACATTTGAGATTTTGTCACCTAGAATTGATATTGTAAATTATCTTGTTCCTAGGTGGCATGTTAGCTTTACAAGTTGCAATTTGCTTGTGTTTGGTGTGAAGATGATGTTGGATATCCTTGCTATCTACCACCGGGAATTACTTCCGAATACTTCTTATCTTTTGACAATTGGTACTCACTTGTGTGGTAGAAATTATTGATCATCTTTACTTTGGCCTTTGCTTTTATTTGCTTTATCTCTTGCCTAAATTGTGTCAACTCCCATTGCCTTCTGTGCCACTTGAGGATCTTGTTGTGGTCTTGTTCTTGTCTAGTGTTTTCTTGATATAGAGAAAGTGGTGATCCCACCTTGTGCATTTTGTATTCAAATGCAAATACTCTATAATGCACAACTCGTGTGGGAGC
Organism: Triticum dicoccoides; assembly: GCF_002162155.2. Classification (NCBI taxonomy): domain Eukaryota; kingdom Viridiplantae; phylum Streptophyta; class Magnoliopsida; order Poales; family Poaceae; genus Triticum; species Triticum dicoccoides. Next base: position 483,210,477 of record NC_041387.1, on the reverse strand, counting down.
TATCCTATTTTCTATAAAACACTCATCTTGTGATCCATATTAAGTGTGTGTTGGTGGATGGCAAGTCGCTTATTTTGGAACTTTGTGCCATCATGAAACTTTGTAGAGAGCTTGGTTTGTTTGGAACCATCCTCTCCTTTTGGAGTTTGACATCTTTTTTGTGTGTTCCAATGGATATCTCATTCCTTTATGTATCTTTTAATGATATCTTCCAAGTGATGATTTCTCCATTTGGTATCCTTTTCACTTGGTTTTTCCTTGTATTTTGGTATCGGTTCTTGAAAGTCTTGAGCATGCATTTTAACTTCATGTAGTTCCTTTGGCATGTTTTCTTTCTTTGACCCAATATATAGGGGAAACTCCACCAAGTCTCAAATTGGATGAGATGTGCATGAGATTCATTTTCATATCTATATGCACAATTCTATGTGGAGTTTGTCCTATGTATTGTTGGTTCTCTAACTCTTTGGTCCCAATGAGTTTGGGTACCATTTTGTTTGTGTTGTTGTTCGAGGAACAATTGGAGATGCATTGGATACTCGGCTCATTCAAAAGGAAGGTGTTGTCACCATGTGATTATTGGAGTCAAGCTAGGATGATCAATGAACTACTTTCTACCTTCAATTGGTATCTACTACATCCTTCCAATGCTATCTCGGTAACAAGTATCATCATCTACGACATGCACACATTATTGCATCAATCGTGTGTAGGTTGTATCAAGTGTTATTCTTTCTTTCTTGTGATACTTGTTTCCTTTCTCAAAGCATCCCAACAATGATCTCTTGTTTCTAGTTGCGATGTCTTTGATGGTTGTGTGGTAGGAATTCATTTATATACAATAAGACCATATCTAGCCTTGGGCTATGCTTCCAAACACATATCTTATTGGTATATGTATGACTTCCTTCGGGATATCTTGCTCCTTCGTGTTGTGACTATTTCGGGTGTACATCCTTCTTTGTAGATATATATCGTCATGATTTCGTCTACCTAGACCATTATACACTTGAGAGAAATTACATCTATAGATGATATCCTTTCTTTCATGTCCACCTTGTCTTTCTTATGTTATTTCTTTGGTGGCTTCATGAAAGCTTTTGCCTTGAGTGTGTGTCTTATCTTGTTGCATCTTGATGCACTCTTGTGTTGTGAAGATTACTTCCCTCATGCTTGTCTTGACGAGGCTTTTGCCATATTGATGCACTCTTGTATGCTTTTTATCTTCACCTTGGGTTGTCACAAGTGTTGGTTATTCATTTTACATATTTAGTGTTCTTGTGAACCCATTTGCTTAGTTGTGTGTGGGAATGAAAGGCTTTGCACCGTGTATCTCATTCATTCGAGACTATGTTGATGCTTATGCCCTTTTGAGATTGTCTATGGATTTATACCTCGTGAACCAATTGATTTATTACCTATTCCATCTTCGGAGATGGTAAACCTTGATGCTAAAGAACGTGCTGAGTTAGTATTGAAAATGCATGAGATGGCTAAGAAAAATATTGAACGCATGAATGCCAAGTATAAACTTGCTGGTAGTCAGGGTAGGAAAAGTATTGTGTTTGAACCAGGTGATTTAGTATGGTTACATTTGCGAAAAGACCTCTTTCCTGATTTACGGAAGTCAAAATTAATGCCTCGTGCGGATGGACCTTTTAAAGTGCTTGAAAAAATTAACGAGAATGCATATAAGCTTGATTTGCCTGCAAAATTTTGGGTTTGTCCCACATTTAATGTTGCAGATTTAAAGCCTTATTTGGGTGAGGACGATGAGATACCGTCGAGGACGACTTCGATTCAAGAAGGGGGGGGGGATGATGAGAACATCTCTTCTACAGTTACGCCCACCGCACTCCTACATCAGTTATGCTACTTGGTCCTATTACTAAAGCGCGAGCGAGACAAATTAATGGCCAGGTACTATCACTCCTTTGTACACATAATTTAACTGATGAGAATATGGCACTAAGCTCATTTTCTGATTTAATTGTACTTAGGAATAAAGGGACTGAAGAATCAACCACAGAAGAGAAATCAACAGGAGCAACACCATCTGCATGCATGTATTCCATCGAACCATCATCCATCTCACGTGCACGTGCACAAGGGCTAAAACTTGGCTTTATCTTCATGGACCAAGATTAGCCACGTGGGCTCTTGGACTTTGGGCTGCAGCCGAGCCAGGCTATGCATCGTTTGATTGTAGCCAATCAAGTACAAACCGACATGAAGCAGTCCGTACAGGACACGATGCGCAGACTCGGCCGCGTTGTCAATCTTTAATAAATAGCTAACATAGATTAGAATTTAGACTCGGGTTTTATTGTATTGTTTAGCCATCGCTACAATTCGCATCTACGAGACGTGTAGGAATACCGCCTTGTCAGATCCACAGTGGAACCCCAACTTTTCATCTAGTTCGTGTGCTCAGTTTATTATCCGCAATTTCAGTTGCAATTCACCTTTGTTCTTGCCAGTTCTTCGGTTGCTTGCAGGAACTTGAACCTAATTGTTCAAGTTGATCATGGCTACGACAAGGTCAATAACCATCGGAGATTGGTTTAGCGATTGTCAAGGCGTATCGTCGGGTACGGTATAGCCGGATCATGAAGGTCAAAATCCACCAAATTGATATTTATCCCCACTCTCATCGAAAGATCGGGCCGCCGTTACATCACCTGGAGTAGGTACGTCTTGAACTCCTCGGTCCAGCACCCCTCCCGAGGCTCGAGCGCGAGGAGCAGGCGGCCCCCTGAGGATGGACCGCATGTCGGGGTGCCTGTTGCTGGTGCTTGGGGTAGGTCCTCCTGAGGTGGTGCTGGTGCCACAGTGGGGGAGCCGCCGATGGCTTGAAGAATCGTTCTTCAAATACTCCTGGCTCTAGAGGTAGCCGCCTGGATGCCCTCTTGGCGATGTCGTCCGCCTCCTTGTTCATGCCTTGCGGCATGTGCTGCAATTCCAAGCCCAAGTGAAGGAACATGCGGTGCCCCCATGTTTGGTTTTGGTAATTGATGATAATCTCTATGGACTAATGGTTGCCTTGAATTATATTTGAAGGTTTTGTCCATAGGCTTTTATTGAAGTCCATGTGTTGGTTTCAAGGAGTTTATGAGTTGACCAAGGTGCTATTAAGGAATTATCCAAAGATTGGTCATGTGAGTGTTGAGCTTATTGCAAGCATGTCTTGAAGAAGAAGATTGTGTGATCATTCATGTTTACCTTCAAGACATCATCCAAATGAAGAGAGTTGGAAAGATTCAAGGTTGATCAAGACTAAGTCAAGAGTGAATCAAGTTGATCAACTCATAAAGCATAGAAGATGTACCGAGAGGGATCAAGTGATCCCATGGTATGGTAAGCATTGTCCAATGCACTTTGTGTACTAACCCATGGTCTATGTGAGAGTTCTATGTGGGGTTAGGTACGTGTCCATGGGCTTGTGCCAAGAGGAAGATATCATACAACCCATGGAAAGGCATCAAGTGGTGATCATCATCAAGATTGTCGTGTGCAAGTTCAAGTGGAGCATCACGAAGAGATCAAGTGCTTGAATCTTGCCATCCATTGTGGTGTCAATGGAATTGTGAAAATGTGCCGAAGAGTGGCTCACCCATAGTGGGCTATGGGGGGGCAATCATCTAGTCTTCATCGAGCCAACGCAATCAAGAAAGGTGGTCCAACTTGAGGGAGTCAAGATTGTCATCATCTAGCTCAAGTGGACCATGTGCAAGGCAAAGGTTTGCCCTTGATAGGTTTTCTATTTTACCGGTCTCGTGGTGGTAGTTGGGAGACCGGGTTATAGGATCGTTTGCCGTACTATCAAGGGGGGCTCTCAAGTTGGTAGCTTGATCGTATCATTAGTAGAGAGCTCAAACCATTGCATCCTTGCATCATGTTTCTTGGTTCTTGTTTGGTTCTCTTTGTGAATCTTAGAGCTTATGTTCATCTTGATGACAAGCTTGAGTTCATCGAAAACGGAGTTCGTATGCGTCTTCTATGATGTTTTCGGTGTTGGAGGTTTTACCGGTCTTATCCGAGGAAGGGTTCTCACCATTTTATTATGGGCCTTTTACCATTTGCTTCTTATTGATATTTCTATCAATATTGTGTTAGCCCATGTCGTTAGCTTTCCAACAAACTTGGTTTCGTTGAATTTGGAGTCCGTTTGCAAAAGTTGTGGTTGTTTTGGTAAAGGCTGCAGAGGTACTACCGCGACTAGAGCGGGTGTAAATTTTTACTACCGCTCTAGAGTGGTACTACCGCGGCTCCTGAGCGGTAATACCACTCCAAAGCTGTACTACCGTGGCTCCTGAGCGGTAGTACCGCTCTGGACCAAAAATCTCGTGTTTTGCTCAGCGGAGGTAGGCAAGAAAGTATTTTTTAGTACCGCTCCTTGGAGCGGTAGTACCGCTCTGTGCGGGCTGTGAGCATAACGGTTGGATTTTTTCCCACCTATAAAAGGGGGTCTTCTTCCCCATTGAACCTTATCCTTTGAGCTCGTGTTCTTCCCCCATTGTTGACCTTCTTCGAGCTTGCTAACTCTCAATCACTCCATGGATTCTTGCTAGTTTTTGAGGGAAAAGAGAGAGGAGATTTAGATCCACATTTCCACCAATCACTTTCTCCTCTATGTGAGGGGAACCCATTTGATCTAGATCTTGGAGTTCTTGGTCTTCTCTTATACGTCTCCAACGTATCTATAACTTTTGATTGTTCCATGCTATTATATTACCTGTTTTGGATGTTTATGGGCTTTATTTTACACAATTATATCATTTTTGGGACTAACCTACTAACGAGAGGCCCAACCCGTATTGCTGTTTTTTTGCCTATTTCAGTATTTCGAAGAAAAGGAATATCAAACGGAGTCCAAACAGAATGAAACCTTCAGGAGCGTGATTTTTGGAACGAACGTGATCCAGAGGACTTGGAGTGCAAGCCAAGAAGCAACCGAGGCGGCCACGAGATAGGAGGGCGGGCCCACCCCTCCTGGGCGCGCCCCCTGTCTTATGGGCCCCTCGGGCGGCCACCGACGTACTTCTTCCTCCTATATAAGCCTACGTATCCCGAAAACATCCAGGGAGCCACCAAAGAAATATTTCCGCCACCATAACCTTCTGTATCCGCGAGATCCCATCTTGGAGCCGTCGCCGGCATCCTGCCGGAGGGGTAATCCACCATGGAGGGCTTCTATATCAACACCATAGCCCTTCCGATGAGTTGTGAGTAGTTTACCACAGACCTTCGGGTCCATAGTTATTAGCTAGATGTCTTATTCTCTCCCTTTGGATCTCAATACAATGTTCTCCCCCTCTCTTGTGGAGATCTATTCGATGTAAACTCTTTTTGCGGTGTGTTTGTCGAGATCCGATGAATTGTGGGTTTATGATCAACTTTATCTATGAATAATATTTGAATCTTCTCTGAATTCTTTTATGTATGATTTAGTTATCTTTGCAAGTCTCTTTGAATTATCGGTTTGGTTTGGCCTACTAGATTGATCTTTCTTGCTGTCGGTGTCAAAACCGGCGGATCTCGGGTAGGGGGTCCCAAACTGTGCGTCTAGGTGGATGGTAACAGGATACAAGGGACACGATGTTTTACCCAGGTTCTGGCCCTCTTGATGGAGGTAAAACCCTACGTCCTGCTTGATTAATATTGATGATGTGTGTTACAAGAGTAGATCTACCACGAGATCAAGGAGGCTAAACCCTAGAAGCTAGCCTATGGTATGATTGTTGTTTGTCCTATGGACTAAAGCCATCCGGTTTATATAGACACCGGAGAGGGCTAGGGTTAGACAGAGTCGGTTACAATGGTAGGAGATCTACATATCCGTATCGCCAAGCTTGCCTTCCACGCCAAGGAAAGTCCCATCCGGACACGGGACGGAGTCTTCAATCTTGTATCTTCATAGTCTTGGAGTCCGGCCGATCACGATAGTTCGGCTATCCGGACACCCCCTAGTACGGAACTCCCTCAGTAGCCCCCGAACCGGGCTTCAGCGACGACGAGTCCGGCACGTGTATTGTCTTCGGCATTGCAAGGCGGGTTATCCTTCAAACTTCATGTTCCTGTCGAATAGTGTCCGACTTCCTTATAAATGTTGCGCTCCTTGGCTTCTACGCCCAATAATGGCCTTCTTCCACGTGTCGTATGAATGCGAAAAGCTAGGGTATTTTTACATTTTTACCCCCTAGCCATGCGAACGAGCCGCCTATAAGAGAGGCGAGGATCTAGATCCAACTCACACCATCCTCCATCCGCAAGTTCTCATTGAAGCGCCTCTGATAAAAATCCATTCCATCATGGATAGTCGACGCGGCTCCTCCTCTCGCGCTCCCAGCCCTAAGCCAGGAGATTGGGGGAGATGCTCAGTTCCACACAGCGAGCTAGTGGCGCTCCAAACCGAGGGATATCTTCCCCCAGCTTTCATGGTTCCGGTTCGAGCCGGACTGGCCACCTTCAAGGGTGGAAAGCAGGCGGAGAGCGTCCCCAACCCTTCCAAAGGAGACCGGGTATGCTTCGTCCCTTATCTAATAAGGGGACTCGGATTTCCCATACATCCGTTTCTCTGGTGGCTCTTGGAGTTCTATGGACTCCAGCTTCACCACCTCACACCTGCCTCCATTTTGCACATCGCGGGCTTTGTAGCTCTTTGCGAGCTGTTCCTGGGTATCGAGCCCCATTTTGCGCTGTGGAAGAGATTGTTTTGCCTCGTACCCCGTTCTTATGAGGGGTCGATATATCAAGTGGGCGGAGCCGAAATATGGCGCATCGCCGGGACCGGATATCTATCCGGCACCCCGAAGAAGGCGTCCGAAGACTGGCCTTCGGAACGGTTCTACATGGAGGACGCCCCTCTGCCGGATCCAGTTCGGATCGGCCTCCCGGAGTTCAGCAATGCTCCCTTGAAGAAACGCCTGAGTTGGCGCCCGCGGAGCCCTCAACGGGAGGATGATGGGAGCGTCCATTATCTGATGGGCCGGATTAGGTTACTGGCCCACTCCGGATTGACCATGATTGGAATCATGGCCACGTGCATTATGCGAGGGGTGCAACCACTTCAATATAGGGGCCACCCTATGTGGGATTTCAACGGGGAAGACGACGCCACCCGTCATGGCCGCAGAGGGCCGGGCTCGGCAGCCGATCTGGCAAAGATCCTGTCCAGCTTGTACAAGGGGGAGGAGGAGGACTTTCTCCGCACGAATCCATTGAACGGATTCTCCATGAATAACCCTCGGAGCTGGGTAAGCGGACGTTTATCTACCCGATCCATACTTCCAAACTCAAGTATTTTACTTTGTGATTTCGACGCAGGAGCTGCGCCGGGATGTGGAGGGCATACGAAGCCTAACTACACAGCCCGAGGATCCGGAACGATCCCTTGATCCGACCTCCGAAGAGGATCCGGACATAAAGGTGGAGCTGATTGACGGGGTGTTCCACCAACTTAGCATGGACAATGCCCTAGTCGCCATTATGGCTGACTACCCCAGTTTGTTTCCGGCCTCCCAGGTGACTACGACCGAGGTCTTGACACCATCATTTGATCCGTGCTCAATTCTGACCATCCTATACTGATGGTGCATCGCAGGAGGTGCCTTTAAGGCGGGAAGACGAACCCACGGCGGCTGACCAGCAAGGGTCAGTTCGGCCCAGCAGGCGGAAGAGGAGTGCGATGCGAATCGAAACGTCGCCGCAACGGTACGGCGCACCGTTGTTTTTAAGGGAAGGATCCCTAGGAGGTATATTAATGCTCATAAATTTTTCCAGGAGAAAGAGCGCTCGCCGGACAGTGTCCGGAGAGGTTGCCAATCAAGCCTCCGCCAACCATGCTCCATCGCGTGGTCCGGAAGTGGAGGCAAACACAAGGCAAGAGCCGGATGCTCCTCCGACGGAGGATGCCGACAGGCTGTCCGCCACCCGGTCTGAGGTGGAGAGCACCATGAATCACAGGCGTCGCCGGACAGTTCTTCGTGACGCGTGTTTCTCCCCGGAGGCGTTGAATGCCTTTGATGCGGGAAACGCGCACCTCCATGCTGCTCAAGATGGTTTAACCAGAGCCACGGAGCAGTATGTGAAGGACATACGGGTAAGTAATTTTAATAGTTATATATGCTAGTAGCCCCCGAGACTTAAAATAGTTAAAATAACTGATTTAAAGATCATTTATTATGCAGGATCTCACGGAGAAGAATACCCACCTGTCCAGGAGCTCCAAGAGTGCAAGGCCCAACTTGAGGCCGCACTAGCCACCACAGGGGGAGCCACAGAGACCCCCGCTGGTAATACATACTTCGAAAAGTAAGTAGTTAACAAAGTGCGGCGTGTGTGTAAATCTGACAATAATATTGCAGAGGGCGCCGGACTAGATCCGGACAAGCAACAGCTACTGCGTCAGATAAAGGCCGGGGAGAGGGTGCTTATGAAGGTGCAGCAGGAGAGAAACAAGCTCCAAGATGCCCACACCCAGCTAGGAGAAGAGCTGAAAGGTGTTCGGGCCCAGCTGTCTGGCTCCGTGAAGGAGAATCAGCGGCTTCGTCGCGGCATTTATAGTAAGTGCTTGAGCAAATTCCTTCGAAAAGAAGAATTCGGCGAGGAAGTCGATTGACAGAAATGTGTCTTTAGGTGTGCTCACAGGTCGCCCTGCGGAGGAAATGCCCGGTCAACGGGTGACCAACTTCCCGAGCTGGTGCAACTGCTCGAACGTGTTCGGCAGGCGATGAGTGGCGTCGTTCAGGCCTTATGGCCTTCCGTCTCCCTACCCGAGGGCCTTGGAGGGCTTGCTGAGAAGCTTCAGGGAGTACGGCGATGCCTCCGTTTGTGAAAGATATCGGCCTGCCGTCAAGGCGCCAGGGAGGCCTGGGCCATGGTGAAGACGCGGTACCCGAAGGCTGACCCAAACCACATGGCCGAGGTCGGACCTGCGGGGCCTGATGGGAAGGAGATCCCTGTGAGCTTGATGTACGGCCAAGTAGAGCTGGCCACGAAATATTCCCAACATGACTGTAAATTAGACAGCCTGTTAGATGGGATTGAAGAGGAGTACAATCAGTCAGTTTGACGATGTGTTTGCAGACCTTTTCGCTTCAACCTCGAGACCCAACAGTCCGGAGTGTGTCCGAATACCCTTATGGTTATAGAAGAACCGGGGCATGCGTGGAGACAAGGCGTCGGGGTCATAATTGCTTTATCAGACAAGTGCCCAACTAGCTATGTTATATTACATGGTTAGTAAGAAACATCTTCCAGGGAGAATAGTTCCGTTAAGGGTTCCTTTCCCTGGGAGGCATGCCCTAAAGTGCATGTCCGGACTGCGAAAATAGCAGAAAAAGCATCTGGGGGTAAATAAATAAGTAAGTAATAAATCATCTTTCAAGTCACCGACCGAATATTCTCTTAAGAACGCTAGCTTTCGGCTTCACCCAGTCTGTGGTACACATCCGGCTGACCCGGCAGTAACAATCGCAGAGGTGCTCCCTTTACCTCCTAGCCGAACAATCGGGAACGTAGGGGTAAGCACAGGAGCCAGGCAACCCAGCTTGGCCAAAACTTAAGTCATATCGATGCATATAATGGTGAATAAAAGGTACATGCGGAAGTATGACACATGTGTTGGGCATGAAGCCCGTATAAATAAGCTTCTGTTAAAGAAGCCCCCAGGTATAATGAGTGCTAGGAGCACATCAAGTGTGTGCGAACAATGCGCAAATCAGCCTATCAAAGGTATTGAAAAAAAGTGGGAAGAAGGAGGGGGACAAGAGACAGTGAAAATGTAAAAAGGTGGACGGAGGAGCGAGACGAACTCTGAGTCCGGCGTTAGGCGTAGAATCTTCGGAGACGGGCTGCGTTCCATGGGTTCGGCTCGAGTTGGTTGTCAGATGCATTACATAGACGGTATGCTCCGCCGGTCAGGACTTGGTCGATGATGAAGGGACCTTCCCACTTGGGCTTAAGTTTTTCCTTTTTCTTGTCCGGCAGGCGTAGAACAAGTTCGCCAACATTGTAAGTTTTGGCCCGTACTTCTCTGCTTTGATATCTTCGAGCCTGCTGTTGATAAAATGCGGAACAAGCTTTTGCCACGTCCCGCTCCTCCTCTAAGGCGTCCAAACTGTCCTGCCGATCCAGCTCGGCTTCTCTTTCTTCGTACATGCGCACACGAGGTGAGTCATGAATTATATCGCAGGGCAGAACTGCCTCTGCGCCGTACACCATAAAAAAATGGTGTGAATCTGGTAGTTCGGTTTGGCGTGGTCCGCAGCCCCCAGAGTACGGAGTCGAGCTCCTCTACCCAGTGCGTGTTAGATTCCTTGAGGGACCGCACTAGTATGGGTTTGATGCCGCTCATGATTAGACCATTTGCTCGCTCGACTTGACCGTTAGTTTGGGGGTGATAGACTGAAGCGTAGTCGAGCTTGATGCCCATGTTTTTGCACCAGAGTTTAACCTTGTCGACCGTGAAATTCGTGCCGTTATCAGTGATGATGCTGTGGGGGACGCCAAAACGGTGTACTACCCCGGATATGAAGTCTATCACAGGTCCGGATTCTGCCGTTTTAACCGGCTTGGCTTCAATCCATTTGGTGAATTTGTCCACCATGACCAATAAGTATTTGTGCTTGTGGGTTCCCCCTTTAAGGGGTCCAACCATGTCAAGCCCCCAGACCGCGAACGACCAGGTGATGGGTATAGTTTTGAGGGCGGTGGGTGGCATGTGATTCTGATTAGCAAAGAGCTGGCAAGCGACGCATCGTTGGACTAAGTCCTGAGCATCTGCCCGGGCTGTTGGCCAATGAAATCCTGTACGGAAGGCCTTGCCTACAAGGGCCCGGGCTGCGGCGTGGTGCCCGCCGAGTCCGGCGTGAATTTCAGCCAGGAGATTTCGCCCTTCCTCTTCGGAGATACACCTTTGAAGGACTCCGGTTGTGCTTTTCTTATAAAGTTCTCCCTCATGGACCTTGTAGGCTTTAGATCGCCGAACTATGCAGCGGGCCTCATTTTGGTCTTCGGGAAGTTCCTGCCTAATTAAGTAGGCTAGGAATGGTTCCGTCCACGGGGCAATTACTGCCATTATTTCGTGGGCTGAAGGTGTTATTTCATTGGCTGAGCCGCCGATTGTGTCAGAATTGTCTGAGTTAGGTGATGCAGCTGGCTCCAGATTGTTATTTCTGGACTCCTCTTCCCATAATACGGATGGCTTAAAGAGCCGTTCCAGGAAGATGTTTGGAGGGACGCCGTCTCGTTTTGCCGCGATGCGTGCCAACACATCTGCTGCGTGGTTATTATCCCGGGCTACATGGTGGAATTCGAGTCCTTCGAACCGAGCTGACATTTTTAGGACGGTGTTGTGGTAAGCTGCCATTTTCGTATCTTTGGCGTCAAAGTCTCCATTTACTTGGGATATTGCAAGGTTTGAATCCCCGCGCACCTCTAGGCGTTGAATGCCCATGGAGATTGCCATCCGGAGGCCGTGTAGAAGGGCCTCGTATTCGGCTACGTTGTTGGAGTCCATGTACATTATTTGAAGTACGTATTGGACTATGTCTCCATTTGGGGACGTCAAGACGACGCCAACCCCCAAGCCAGCCAACATTTTGGATCCGTCGAAGTGCATGATCCAATTGGAGTACGCGCCGTACTCTTTAGGGAGTTCGGCTTCGGTCCATTCGGCGACGAAGTCGGCCAGAACTTGCGATTTTATAGCTCGTCGTGGTTTGTAGGTTATGTCAAATGGTAAGAGCTCAATGGCCCATTTTGCAATCCTGCCCGTTGTGTCACGATTGTTTATAATATCGTTGAGAGGTACTTCAGAGGCCACTTTTATGGAACACTCTTGAAAGTAGTGTCGCAGCTTCCGGGATGCCATGAACACCGCATACGCTATCTTTTGATAATGTGGGTACCGGGACTTGCATGGAGTTAAGACAGTGGATACGTAGTACACTAGTTTTTGAAGAGGGAATCTGTGCCCTTCTGTTTCTCGTTCGACGACGAGTACCGCGCTGACAACTTGATGTGTTGCTGCGATATATAATAACATAGGTTCGCCCAGGTTGGGCGCGGCTAGGACCGGATTTGTTGCCAATATGGCCTTGATTTCTTCGAGTCCGGCCGTGGCAGCATCCGTCCATTCGAAGTGTTCGGTGCGCCGAAGGAGGCGATAGAGGGGCAGAGCCTTTTCTCCCAAACGGGAGATGAAGCGGCTTAGAGCCGCTACGCACCCAGTTGGTTTTTGTATTTGCTTGAGGTCTTTTGGGATATCCAATTGTGACAGAGCTCAGATCTTGGCTGGGTTTGCTTCAATTCCTCTACCGAATACAATGAAGCCCAAAAGCTTTCCGGCTGGTACTCCGAAGACACATTTTTCCGGGTTGAGCTTAATGTCATATGCTCGGAGGTTGTCAAATGTCACCCTCAAGTCGTCTACTAGAGTTTCTACGTGTTTGGTCTTGACGACCACATCATCTACATATGCCTCTACTGTTTTGCCTATCTGGGTAGCCAGACATGTCTGAATCATGCGCTGATATGTTGCGCCGGCGTTTTTGAGTCCGAAGGGCATTGTGTTGAAGCAGAATGGCCCATATGGAGTAATGAATGCCGTTGCGGCCTGGTCTTTTTCTGCCATCTTGATTTGATGGTATCCGGAGTATGCATCGAGGAAGCACAATGAATCGTGCCCTGCGGTAGCATCAATGATTTGGTCGGTGCGAGGGAGAGGGAAAGGGTCCTTTGGAGAGGCCTTGTTAAGGTCTTTGAAATCGACGCAAAGGCGCCAGGATTTGTCCTTTTTTGGTACCATTACTAGGTTGGCTAGCCAGTCCGGATGTTTTATATCTCTGATGAATCCGGCTTCTAAGAGTTTGGCTAGCTCCTCTCCCATTGCCTATCTTTTGGGTTCGGAAAATCGCCGAAGTGCTTGTTTGACTGGCTTGAATCCCTTTAGGATATTTAAGCTGTGCTTTGCCAGCCTGCGTGGGATTCCTGGCATGTCTGAAGGGTGCCAGGCAAAAATGTCCCAATTTTCCCGAAGGAATTCTTGTAGTGCGGCTTCTACATCAGGATTTAATTGTGCCCCAATGGATGCCGTCTTTGTGGGGTCCGTTGGATGGACCTGAAATTTGACTATTTCGTCTACTGGTTTAAAAGAGGTGGACTTGGACCTCTTATCGAGTATCACATCGTCCCTATCTACCATGGAGCGCAGCGCAGTTAGTTCCTCTGCCGCTAGGGCTTCGGATAATGCCTCTAGGGCCAGTGCGGCTGTCTTATTTTCAGCGCGGAGTGCTGTATCTGGATCACTGGCGAGAGTGATTATTCCATTGGGTCCGGGCATTTTGAGCTTCATGTACCCGTAATGGGGTATAGCTTGGAAGATTGTGAATGCCTCTCGCCCTAACAAGGCGTGATATCCGCTGCCGAATGGGGCCACTTGGAACGTGACCTCTTCGGACCTGTAATTGTCCGGCGAGCCGAACACTACATCTAGTGTGATTTTTCCTGTGCAGCGTACTTCTCGACTAGGGATTATTCCCCTGAAGGTTGTGCTGCTCCGCTCGATGCTGCTCCAATCAATTTCCATTTTTTGAAGGGTTTCTTTGTAGATGAGGTTTAATCCGCTGCCGCCATCCATGAGTACCTTGGTAAGACGAAAGCCGTCCACTATCGGACTGAGGACCAATGCGGCTGGTGCTCTAGCTGTTCGGAATTTAGGTTCGTCGCTGGCATTGAAGGTGATAGCCGTGTCACTCCATGGATTTGTTGTTGCTACTTGGTAGACTTCGGCGAGGTTGCGGATTGTTCGTTTCCGCATGTTATTTGATGCGAAAGTCTCGAAGACTGTTAATACCGTACTGGTGCTGCTGGGCTGGTTGCCCGGGGCTAAAAAGCCTTCGCCACTTTTGGCCACCTGCCGTAATATCCAACATGCTCGAAGGCTGTGTGTTGGAGTGGCGCCCTCCGTACTGTGGATTTTGCAGGGTCCGTTGAGCCATCCCTCCAGTACGGTTCCATACCCTTTAGGGGTGTTTTGCTTTTTGCTTTTTAACCCAGGTGCTTGAGTATGACGCGCCCTTTTATTTCGGACTGGGGTTGTATTCAGGGCCGTATTTTCCCAAAACCTAGTTTCGGTTTTCCAGGCACTCTCCATCACGCAGTATTTTTGTACAATGGTCGCTTGGTCAGCGAAGCGTGTAACTTCGCGACGACTGATGGCGTTTATGATTCCCTTGTCCGTGCAATTGTTGCAGAAGATTGAAATCGTGCTTTCTTCACGGCAGTCCTTTATCCTGTTCATAACCAGGAGGAATTTGGCCCAGTAATGATGTACTGTTTCATCGGGCTCTTGCCGTATTTGAGATAGATTGCTTATGTTTGGGTGGGCGGGTGGAATTAAGTTCGGAACCCCGCCCGGTCTGAGGCTCAAAGGCCAAGAAGCCTCCGGATTTGGAAGCTTGTTTTGTTGGATGCTTTCCAACAAATCTGGTCCGATGCCTGACTTTAGGTTCAGTATTTGATTAGCGTCCGACCCTCCGCGGGAATACGGCATGGAGGGATCGGGAATCCGGACATAGTTGGTTTTTAACATAGAAGAAGAGTCGCCGCATTGTTCCTCTACCACAACAACGTGGTGGGTAACCTGGGGAGAGTTAATTTCTCTCAGATCGGTTTTAAGCCCAATCTGATCGTAGTCAGTAGGACTCCCAGGGCGGCGATGCGATCCAAGAGCTCATTTACGGAGGAGAGCTCAATCGGATCTAGCTGCTCGGCGAATTCCGAGCTGACGTGAAGATCACTTTTAATGACCCGAGAGGTCATTGTCGGAGCGGTGGCCGAACAGGCGGTCATAAGAAAACCGCCTAGCCGGATAGTCTGGCCGGCGGCCAAAGCTCCCTTGACGACGGTGCCGTCTTTAAAGACGGGAAAAGGCATCCTTCCTGATGGTGACGGCACAGAGGAACTCTCAATGAAAGCACCAATGTCAGTGTCAAAACCGGCGGATCTCGGGTAGGGGGTCCCGAACTGTGCGTCTAGGCGGATGGTAACAGGATACAAGGGACACGATGTTTTACCCAGGTTCGGGCCCTCTTGATGGAGGTAAAACCCTACGTCCTGCTTGATTAATATTGATGATGTGTGTTACAAGAGTAGATCTACCACGAGATCAAGGAGGCTAAACCCTAGAAGCTAGCCTATGGTATGATTGTTGTTCGTCCTATGGACTAAAGCCATCCGGTTTATATAGACACCGGAGAGGGCTAGGGTTAGACAGAGTCGGTTACAATGGTAGGAGATCTACATATCCGTATCACCAAGCTTGCCTTCCACGCCAAGGAAAGTCCCATCCGGACACGGGATGAAGTCTTCAATCTTGTATCTTCATAGTCTTGGAGTTCGGCCGATCACGATAGTTCGGCTATCCGGACACCCCCTAGTCCGGAACTCCCTCACTTGCCATGGAAGAAGTGCTTAGCTTTGGGTTCAATCTTGCGGTGTCCTTATCCAGTGACAGAAAGGGTTGCAAGGCATGTATTGTATTGTTGCCATCGAAGATAAAAAGATGGGGTTTATATCATATTGCTTGAGTTTATCCCTCTACACCATGTCATCTTTCTTAATGCGTTACTCTGTTCTTATGAACTTAATACTCTAGATGCATGCTGGATAGCGGTCGATATGTGGAGTAATAGTAGTAGATGAAGGCAGGAGTCGGTCTACTTGTCACGGACGTGATGCCTATATACATGATCATGCCTAGATAATCTCATAATTATTCGCTTTTCTATCAATTGCTCGACAGTAATTTGTTCACCCACCGTAATACTTATGCTATCTTGAGAGAAGCCTCTAGTGAAATCTATGGCTCCCGGGTCTATCCTTTATCATATAAGCTTTCAATCTACTTTTTATTTGCATCTTTATTTTCTGAATCTATATTATAAAATACCAAAAATATATTTATCTTATGATATTATCTCTATCAGATCTCACTTTCGCAAGTGGCCGTGAAGGGATTGACAACCCCTTTATCGCGTTGGTTGCGAGTTCTTTTTTTGTTTGTGTAGGTTCATGGGACTTGTGAGGAGCCTCCTACTGGATTGATACCTTGGTTCTCAAAAACCGAGGGAAATACTTACGCTACTGTGTTGCATCACCCTTTCCTCTTAAAGGAAAACCAATGCAAGCTCAAGACGTAGCAAGAAGGATTTCTGGCGCCGTTGCCGGGGAGGTCTTCGCTCAAGTCAAGACATACCAAGTACCCATCACAAACTCATCTCCCTCGCATTTACATTATTTGCCATTTGCCTCTCGTTTTCCTCTCCCCCACTTCACCCTTGACGTTTTATTTGCCCTCTCTTTCCCAATCTCCTCTCTTCTCCGCTTGCCTTCTTCTTTCTCTCTCTTTCGCTTGCCTTTGTCTTTTTGCTTGTGTGTTGGATTACTTGTCGCCATGGCGCAAGATAATACCAAATTGTGTGATTTCTCCAATACAAATAATAATGATTTCCTTAGTACTCCGATTGCTCCTATTAATGATGTTGAGTCTTGTGAAATCAATGCTGCTTTGCTGAATCTTGTTATGAAAGATCAATTCTCCGGCCTTCCTAGTGAAGATGCCGCTACCCATCTAAACAACTTTGTTGATTTGTGTGAGATGCAAAAGAAAAAAGATACGGATAATGATATTGTTAAATTGAAGTTATTTCTATTTTCACTTAGAGATCATGCTAAAGTTTGGTTTTCGTCTTTGCCTAAAAATAGTATTGATTCTTGGAATAAGTGCAAAGATGCTTTTATCTCTAAGTATTTTCCTCCCACTAAGATCATCTCCCTTAGGAACGATATTATGAATTTTAAACAACTTGATGATGAGCATGTTTCCCAATCTTGGGAAAGAATGAAATTGATGGTTCGCAATTTCCCTACTCGTGGTTTGAATTTATGGATGATCATACAAAATTTTATGCCGGATTAAACTTTGCTTCTAGAAATCTATTAGATTCGGCCGCCGGAGGCACGTTTATGGAAATCACTTTAGGAGATGCTACAAAACTTCTTGATAATATTATGGCTAATTATTCTCAATGGCACATCGAATGATCTACTAGTAAAAAAGTGCATGCTATAGAAGAAATTAATGTTTTGAGTGGAAAGATGGATGAGCTTATGAGATTGTATGCTACTAAGAGTTCTTCTATTGATCCCAATGATATGCCTGTATCTACCTTGATTGAGAATAATAATGAATCTATTGATGTAAATTTTGTTGGAAGGAATAATTTTTTAAACAATGCTTATAGAGGAAACTTTAATCCTAGACCATTCCCTAGCAATTCTTCTAATAATTATCGAAATTCCTACAATAATTCTTATGGTAATTTTAATAAGATGCCCTCTGATTTTGAAAATAGTGTGAAAGGATTTATGGTCTCTCAAAAGAATTTTAATGCTTTGCTTGAAGAAAAATTGCTCAAAGTTGATGATTTTGCTAGGAACGTTGATAGACTTTCGCTTGATGTTGATTCTCTTAAACTTAGATCTTCTTCTCCTAAGCATGATATCAATGAGTCTGTCAAAGCTATGAGAAGTTCCATTGATGAATGCAAAAAAAGAATCGCTAGATTGCGTGCTAAGAAAGATAGCTTTGTAAAGGCGTGTTCTTCTAGTTTCCATGAAAATAATGATGCAGATCTTAAAGTTATTGATGTGTCCCCTATTAGATCTTTGTTTTGCAATATGAGTCTTGATAATAATGAGACTGGAGATGAGACAACTTTATTTAGAAGGCGTCCAAAGAATTCGGAGTTTTTAGATCTTGATGCTAAATTTGGTAAAAGTGGGATTGGAGGGGTCATGACTTTAAATAGTATTGAACCCACTATCTCGGATTTCAAGGAATTTGATTATGATAATTGTTCTTTATAAAGTTTTATTTCCTTGTTACAATCCGTTGTTAATTCTCCTCATGCTTATAGTCAAAATAAAGCTTTTACCAAACATATTGTTGATGCCTTGATGCAATCTTTTGATGAAAAACTTAATTTGGAAGTTTCTATACTTAGAAAACTTAATGATGAATGGGAACCTACTATAAAGATTAAAATCAAAGACCATGAGTGTTTTGCTTTGTGTGATTTGGGTGCTAGTGTTTCCATGATTCCGAAAACTTTATGTGATATTCTAGGTTTCCATGATCTTGATGATTGCTCTTTAAATTTGCACCTTGCGGATTCCACCATTAAAAATCCAATGGGAAGAATCAATGATGTTCTAATTGTTGCAAATAGAAATTTGGTGCCCGTTGTTTTTATCGTTCTTGATATAGATTGCAATCTTTCTTGCCCTATTATTCTTGGTAGACCTTTCCTTACAATGATTGGTGCGATTATTGATATGAAGGAAGAGAATATTAGATTCCAATTTCCATTAAAGAAAGGCATGGAGCACTTTCCAAGAAAGAAAGTCAAATTACCTTATGGATCCATCATGCGAGCTACCTATGAATCAAGTGCCAAAGATGGCACTACTTAGATCTATCTTCGCTTTTATGCCTAGCTAGGGGCGTTAAACGATAGCGCTAGTTGGGAGGCAAGTAGAACCTATAGGATAAATTTTGCAATCTTTCTTGCCCTATTATTCTTCGTTTTTTGTTTTTGTTCCTGTTTAGTAATAAATTTTGCATCTACTTTCCGTTTAGATGTGTTTTCATGTTTTATTTAGTGTTTGTGCCAAGTAGAACCTATAGGATAACCTATGATGATAGTTGATTTGAATCTGCTGAAAAACAGAAACTTTGCACTCACAAGAAAAAAATCAATAAATCACAGGAACGAGATTTTGCATTGATTATTTTTTATTCTTTTCAATAAACAAAATTTTAGGACTTCCTATTTTGGTAGGATTTTTAAGGTTCCAGAAGTTTTCGTTAGTTACAGATTGCTACAGACTGTTCTGTTTTTGACAGATTCTATTTTTCGTGTGTTGTTTGCTTATTTTGATGCATCTATGGCAAGTATGTAAGGGTATGAAACATAAAGAACTTGGAATACAGTAGGTTTAACACCAATATAAATAAATAATGACTTCATTACAGTACCTTATGTGGTGGTTTTGTTTTCTTTCACTAACGGAGCTTATGAGATTTCCTGTTGAGTTTTGTGTTGTGAAGTTTTCAGGTTTTGGGGAAAGATTTGATGGACTATGGAATAAAGGGTGGCAAAAGCCTAAGATTGGGGATGCCCAAGGCACCCCAAGATATTCAATAATAGCCAAAAGCCTAAGCTTGGGGATGCCCCCGGAAGGCATCCCCTCTTTCGTCTTCATTCATTGGTAACTTTACTTGGAGCTATATTTTTATTCGCCACATGATATGTGTTTTGCTTGGAGCGTCGTGTATTATATTAGTCTTTACTTTTTAGTTTACCACAATCATCCTTGCTGTAACACACCTTTTGGGAGAAGCCTACTCGGTTGAAATTTATTAGAATACTCTATGTGCTTCACTTATATCTTTTGAGCTAGATAGTTTTGCTCTAGTGCTTCACTTATATCTTTTAGAGCCCGGCGGTGGATTAATTTTGAAGAATTTTTTTGATATCTCATGCTTCACTTATATTATTTTGAGAGTCTTTTAGAACAGCATGGTATTTTCTATGGTTATAAATTGATCCTAGAATGATGAGCATCCAAGTTGGGTATAATAAAAACTATCATAGGAAGTGAATTGGATGCTATGATCAACTTGATACTTGATAATTATTTTGAGATATGTAGGTAGTAATATTAAAGTCATGCTTGTGTTGAAGTTAGCAAGTCCCGTAGCATGCACGTATGGTTAAAGTTGTGTAACAAATTTGAAACATGAAGTGTACCTGGCTTGTGCATCCTTATGAGTGGCGGTCGAGGATGAGCGATGGTCTTTTCCTACCAATCTATCCCCCTAGGAGCATGCGCGTAGTGCTTGGTTTTTGATGACTTCTAAATTTTGCAATAAGTATATGAGTTCTTTTGACTAATGTTGAGTCCATGGATTATACGCACTTTTACCTTTGCATCATTGCTAGCCTCTTCGGTACCGTGCATTGCCCTTTCTCACCTTGAGAGTTGGTGCAAACTTCGCCGGTGCATCCAAACCCCGTGATATGATACGCTCTATCACACATAAACCTCCCTATATCTTCCTCAAAACGCCACCATACCTACCTATTTATGGCATTTCCATAGCCGTTCCAAGATACATTGCCATGCAACTTTCCACCGTTCCGTTCATCATCATCATGACATACATTACTTTTGTCATATTGCCATTGCATGATCATGTAGTTGACATCGTATTTGTGGCAAAGCCACCATGCATAATTTTCGTACATGTCACTCTTGATTCATTGCACCATCCCGGTACACCACCGGAGGCATTCATATAGAGTCATATCTTGTTCTAGTTTCGACTTGTAATTCATGTGTTGTAATCAATAAAAGTGTGATGATCATCATTACTAGAGCATTGCCCAAAAAGAAAAAAAAGAAAGGCCAAAAGAAAAAAAGGCCAAAGAAAAAAAATAAAAAGAAAAAAAAGAAAAAAAGGAAAAAAGGAAAAAAAGAAAATAAATAAAAAGGGGCAATGCTACTATCTCTTTTTCCACACTTCTGCTTCAAAGTAGCACCTTGTTCTTCATGTAGTGAGTCTCATTTATTGTGCTTCAAAGTAGCACCATGTTTTTATATAGAGAGTATCATATGTTGTCACTTTCATATACTAGTGGGAATTTTTCATTATAGAACTTGGCTTGTATATTCCTACGATGGGCTTCCTCAAATGCCCTAGGTCTTCGTGAGCAAGCAAGTTGGATGCACACCCACTAGTTTCCTTTTATTGAGCTTTCATTTATAGCTCTAGTGCATCCGTTGCATGGCAATCCCTACTCCTCATGTTGACATCAATTGATGGGCATCTCCATAGCCCGTTGATTATCCTCACCAATGTGATACTTTCTCCTTTTTTTGTCTTCTCCACACAATCCCCAATCATTATTCTATTCCACCCATAGTGCTATATCCATGGCTCACGCTCATGTATTGCGTGAAGGTTGAAAAAGTTTGAGATTATTTGAGTACGAAACAATTGCTTGGCTTGTCATCGGGGGTATAGAAGTTGGGAACATCTTTGTGTGACAAAAATGAAGCATAGCCTAACTATATGATTTTGTAGGGATGAACTTTCTTTAGCCATGTTATTTTGAGAAGCCATGATTGCTTTTATTAGTATACTTGAAGTATTACTATTTCTTTTGTCAATATGAAATTTTATTTTGAATCATTTGGATCTGAACATTCATGCCACAATAAAGATAAATTACATTGAGAATTATGCTAGGTAGAATTTCACATCGAAAATTCTGTTTTTATCATTTACATGCTCGAGGACGAGCAGGAATTAAGCTTGGGGATGCTTGATACGTCTCGAGCGTATCTATAATTTTTTATTGTTCCATGCTATTATATTACCTGTTTTGGATGTTTATGGTCTTTATTTTACACAATTATATCATTTTTGGGACTAACCTACTAACCGGAGGCCCAGCCCGTATTGCTGTTTTTTTGCCTATTTCAGTATTTCGAAGAAAATGAATATCAAACGGAGTCCAAACAGAATGAAACCTTCAGGAGCGTGATTTTTGGAACGAACGTGATCTAGAGGACTTGGAGTGCAAGCCAAGAAGCAGCCGAGGCGGCCACGAGACAGGAGGGCGCGCCCATCCCTCCTCGGCGCACCCCCCTGTCTCGTGGGCCCCTCGGGCGGCCACCGACGTACTTCTTCCTCCAATATAAGCCTACGTGCCCCGAAAACATCCAGGGAGCCACCGAAGAAATATTTCCGCCACCGTAACCTTCTGTATCCGCTAGATCCCATCTTGGAGCCGTCGCCGGCGTCCTGCCGGAGGGGGAATCCACCACGGAAGGCTTCTACATCAACACCATAGCCATTCCGACAAGTTGTGAGTAGTTTACCACAGACCTTCGGGTCCATAGTTATTAGCTAGATGGCTTCTTCTCTCTTTTTGGATCTCAATAAAATGTTCTCCCCCTCTCTTGTGGAGATCTATTCGATGTAAACTCTTTTTGTGGTGTGTTTGTCGAGATCCGATGAATTGTGGGTTTATGATCAAGTTTATCTATGAATAATATTTGAATCTTCTCTGAATTCTTTTATGTATGATTGAGTTATCTTTGCAAGTCTCTTCGAATTATCGGTTTGGTTTGGACTACTAGATTGATCTTTCTTGCCATGGATGAAGTGCTTAGCTTTGGGTTCAATCTTGCGGTGTCCTTACCCAGTGACAGAAAGGGTTGCAAGGCACGTATTGTATTGTTGCCATCGAGGATAAAAAGATGGGGTTTATATCATATTGCTTGAGTTTCTCCCTCTACATCATGTCATCTTTCTTAATGCGTTACTATGTTCTTATGAACTTAATACTCTAGATGCATGCTAGATAGCGGTCGATGTGTGGAGTAATAGTAGTAGATGCAGGCAGGAGTCGGTCTACTTGTCACGGACGTGATGCCTATATACATGATCATGCCTAGATAATCTCATAATTATTCACTTTTCTATCAATTGCTCGACAGTAATTTGTTCACCCACCGTAATACTTATGCTATCTTGAGAGAAGCCTCTAGTGAATCTATGGCTCCTGGGTCTATCCTTTATCATATAAGCTTTCAATCTACTTTTATTTGCATCTTTATTTTCTTAATCTATATTATAAAATACCAAAAATATATTTATCTTATGATATTATCTCTATCAGATCTCACTTTCGCAAGTGGCCATGAAGGGATTAACAACCCCTTTATCGCGTTGGTTGTGAGTTCTTTGTTTGTTTGTGTAGGTTCGTGGGACTTGTGAGGAGCCTCCTACTGGATTGATACCTTGGTTCTCAAAAACTGAGGGAAATACTTACGCTACTGTGCTGCATCACCCTTTCCTCTTCAAGGAAAACCAACGCAAGCTCAAGACGTAGCATTCTCCTTCTTGTTCTTCCTCTCATCTTCCTCCCTAGCATTAGTTCCTTCGGTGGGATTTGAGAGAGAAGGACTTGGGCACTCCGTGTGCCCTTGCCATTGCATTTGGTGCATCTGTTTGAGTTTTCCACGTGATACGTGGAAGTTACAAGTTGAGAAGCTTATTGCTCTTGGGTGCTTGGTACCCTTGAGCTTGGTACTCTTGGGTGTTTGGACACCCTAGAGCTTGTTCCTCTTGGGTGCCTTGGCGCCCTAGACGGTTGGTGTTGTTCAGAGCTCAATCATTGTGGTGTAAAGCTCCGGGCAAGCGTCGGGATCTCCAATTAGGTTGTGGAGATCACCCCGAGCAATTTGACGGGTACTGGTGACCGCCCCCAAGGGTTGCCAAAGTGTACGGGTTCGGTGACTGCCCCCAAGGGTTGCCATTTGTATGGGTTCGATGACCACCCTCAAGGGTCCCTTAGTGGAATCACAACATCTTGCATTGTGCGAGGGCGCGAGGAGATTACGGTGCCCCTAGTGGCTTCCTGGGGAGGATTGTGCCTCCACACCGCTCCAAATGGAGATTAGCATCCGCAAGGGTGTGAACTTCGGCATACATTGTCGTCTCTGCGTGCCTCAGTTATCTCTTACCCGAGCCCTTTACTTATGCACTTTACTTTGTGATAGCCATATTGTTCTTTGTCATATATCTTGCTATCACATAGTTGCTTATCTTTCTTAGCATAAGTTGTTGGTGCAAATAGGTGAGCCTAGTTGTTTTAGGTTTTGTGCTTGACAAATTAACCGTTAGGTTTATTCCACATTTGTTCAAGCCTAAACCATAATTATTTTAAATCGCCTATTCACCCCCCTCTAGGAGACATCCTCGATCTTTCAAATCGTTTCTCCATTTTGTGTACCTCTTGCAGGTATGCTTCCATGTGCTCGTCCTTGGGGACATACTCTTTGTTGGAGAAGTTGATGAGGAGCTGGGAATCGCCCCTGATGGTGAGGCGCTTCACTCCCAGCGCTGTCGCGGCCCTGAGGCCAGTGAGTAGGCCTTCGTATTCCGCGATGTTGTTGGAGACCTTTTTGCCCTGCTAGAAACAGAGTTGTACAACGTAGTAGAGCTTGTCCTTGGCGGGTGAGATGAGGACGGATCCAGCTCCCACGCCCTGTCGTGCGAACGCACCATCGAAGTACATGATCCGCCCGTCTGGCGCCTTGTCTCCAGGTGAGAGGGATCAATCCTCGCATACTCTGCCATGAAATCTGCAAGGGTCGCACCCTTGATGAACCCGGTGGTGCTGAACTCGAGCTGGAACGCCTAAGGCTCGATGTTTCATTCTGTGACCCGACCAGCGGCGTTAGGACTCTGGAGTACCCTCTCCAGTGGGTAGGCTGAAACGACCTTGATGGGGTGGCCCTGGAAGTGGTGGTGCAGCTTTTGGGAGGCGACGAGGAGTGCGAGCAAGAGCTTTTGGGGCATGGGGTAGCGCGCTCGCGCCTCCCGTAGCAACATGCCAACGAAGTAGACCGGATGCTCGATGAGGGAGGAGGTGTTGGTGAGGTCTTGTGTTTCTTGAGGATGCTGACCTTCGGGGGTCCCATCCTTTGCCACACCAGCTGCAGGCTCGTGAGCCTCGGCCTCAGGAGCCCCTCCGGCTGAGGGGTAGGTTTGAGCCTCAGGAGGGATATTGACTGTCGGGTCAGCTGGAGCCTCAGGAGCGCCATCCTGAGGATGCTGTGACTTGCTTGGTGGTGGGGCGCCCTGCTGGGGGTCCTTGGTTGGGCGCTCTTCCCTCAGCACCACCAGGGCGGCGCTGGCGGAGTGAGGGGTGGCGGCCAAGTAGAGCACCAAGGGCTCGAGAGGGCGTGGCGCCACCATCACCGGCGGGCTGGTCAGGTATCTCTTGAGGTCTTGAAAGGCCGCATCAGCTTCAAGGGTCCACTCAAACTTCCCCTTCCTTTTCATCATCTTGAAGAATAGGAGGGCGCGTTCCCCCAGCTTGGAGATGAAGCGCCCCAGCGAGGTCACGCAGCCCACCAGCTTGTGCATCTCCTTGAGCGTCTGCGGAGGGCTCATGTCTTCTATGGCCTTGACTTTATCCGGGTTGGCCTCGATTCCTCTGTGCGACACTAGGAAACCCAGTAGCTTGCTAAAGGGGACCCCGAACACACACTTCTCGGGATTGAGCCATAGGTCTACCTTGCGCAGGCTGGCAAACGTTTCCTTCAGATCTTCGATCAAGGTCTTCGCCTCCCGAGACTTCACCACTATGTCATCAACGTAAGCCTCAGCGTTCCTCCCGAGCTGCCGGCCCATAGCAATGTGCATCAGCCGCTGGAAGGTAGCCCCAGCATTACGCAGTCTGAAAGGCATGTGGGTGTAGCAGTACACCATGCAGGGGGTCAGGAATGTCGTCTTCTCTACATCTTGCACAACCATCTTGATCTGGTGGTAGCCCGAAAATGCATCCAAAAAGCATAGCAGGTCGCACTTGGCGGTGGAGTCGATGATTTCGTCGATGCGCGGAAGCGGGAATGGGTCCTGAGGTCAAGCCTTGTTGAGGTTGGTGAAGTCGACGCACATGTTCCCCTTTCTCCCTTTGTTGGGGATGATGACTGGTTCGCCAGCCACTCCGGGTACCGCACCTCCCGGATGACACCAACATCCTGCAGCTTGCGGGTTTCTTGGACGATGAACATCTGCTTCTCGGTGGACTTTCGTCAGGCCTTCTGCTTCCATGGGCGCACGTTTGTGCACACTCTCAGGTGGTGCTTGATTATTCCCCTTGGGATCCCAACCAAGTGATTCATAATCAAGTGATTCCAAAAGTCCATCAACATGGAGTTTCTTCATGTGCTTTACACCGACATGACCCAAATGGCAGTGTCACAAATAAGTTGCACTATCATTATCAACTTTGCATCTTTTGGCTTCAATATTATGAATATGAGTATCATCACTATCAAGATTCAATAAAAATAGACCACTCATCAAGGGTGCATGACCATAAAAGATATTACTCATATAAATAGAACAACCATTATTCTCTAATTTAAATGAATAACCGTCTCGCATCAAACAATATCCAGATATAATGTTCATGCTTAACGTTGGCACCAAATAACAATTATTCAGGTCTAAAACTAATCCCGATGGTAGATGTAGAGGTAGCGTGCCGACGGCGATCACATCGACCTTGAACCATTTCCTACGCACATCGTCACCTCGTTCTTAACCAATCTTTGTTTAATCCGTAGCCCCTGTTTCGAGTTGCAAATATGAGCAACAGAACCAGTATCAAATACTCAGACGCTACTACGAGCATTAGTAAGGTACACATCAATAACATGTATATCAAATATACCTTTCACTTTGCCATCCTTGTTATCCGCCAAATACTTGGGACAGTTCTGCTTCCAGTGACTAGTCCCTTTGCAGTAGAAGCACTCAGTTTCAGGCTTAGGTCCAGACTTGGGTTTCTTCTCTTGAGCAGCAACATTTTTGCCGTTCTTCTTGAAGTTCCCCTTCTTCCTTTTGCCCTTTTTCTTGAAAATAGTGGTCTTGTTGACCATCAACACTTGATGCTCCTTTTTGATTGCTACCTCCGCAGTCTTTAGCATCGCGAAGAGCTCGAGAATAGTCTTGTTCATCCCTTGCATATTATAGTTCATCATGAAGCCTTTATAGCTTGGTGGTAGTGATTGAAGAACTCTGTCAATGACACTATCATTAGGAAGATTAACTCCCAGATGAGTCAAGTGGTTATGGTACCCAGACATTCTGAGTATGTGTTCACTGACATAACTATTCTCCTCCATTTTTGCAGCTATAGAACTTGTTGGAGACTTCATATCTCACAACTCGGGCATTTGCTTGAAATATTAACTTCAACTCTTCGAACATCTCATATGCTCCATGACGTTCAAAATGTTTTTGAAGTCCTGATTCCAAGCCATAAAGCATGGCACACTAAAATATCGAGTAGTCATCAACACACGTCTGCCAGGCATTCACAATGTCTGCGGTTGCTGGCGCGGGTGGTACACCTAACGGTGCTTCCAGGACGTAACTCTTCTGTGTAGCAATGAGGATAATCCTCAAGTTACGGACCCAGTCCGTATAGTTGCTGCCATCATCTTTCAACTTAGCTTACTCTAGGAACGCATTAAAATTCAAAGGAAAGGTAGCACGGGCCATTGATCTACAATAACATAGACATGCAAAATAACTATCAGGACTAAGTTCACGATAAATTAAAGTTCAATTAATCATATTACTTAAGAACTCCCACTTAGATAGACATCCCTCTAGTCATCTAAATGATGACGTGATCCAAATCAACTAAACCATGCCCGATCATCACGTGAGATGGAGTAGTTTTCAATGGTGAACATCACTATGTTGATCATATCTATTATATGATTCATGTTCAACCTTTCGGACTCAATGTTCCGAGGTCATATCTGCATATGCTAGGCTCGTCAAGTTTAAACCGAGTATTTTGCGTGTGCAAAACTGGCTTGCACCCGTTGTATGTGAACATAGAGCTTATCACACCCGATCATCACGTGGTGTCTCGGCACGACGAACTGTAGCAACGGTGCATACTCAGGGAGAACACTTATACCTTGAAATTTAGTAAGGGATCATCTTATAATGCTACCGCCGTACTAAGCAAAATAAGATGCATAAAAGATAAATATCACATGCAATAAAAATATGTGACATGATATTGTTGGGAAATGTAGTAATTTCAAAAAAAATCCTATGCACACGCAAGATCATGGTGATGCATAGCAACGAGATGGGAGAGTGTCGTCCACGTGCCCTCGTAGACCATAAGCGGAAGCGTTATGACAACGCGGTTGATGTAGTTGTACGTCTTCACGATCGATCGATCCAAGTACCGAACGTACGACACCTCCACGGTCTGCACACGTTCAGCTCGGTGACGTCCCATGAACTCACGATCCAGTAGAGCTTCGAGGGAGAGTTTCGTCAGCACGACGGCATGATGACGGTGTTGATGAAGCTACCGACGTAGGGCTTCGCCTAAGCACTACTACGATATGACCGAGGTGGATTATGGTGGAGGGGGGCACCGCACACGGCTAAAGATCAATGATCAACTTGTGTGTCTTGGGGTGCCCCCCTCGCCCTCGTATATAAAGGAGCTAGGGGGGAGGCGGCCGGCCAAGGAGGAGGGCGCGCCAAGGGGGGAGTCCTACTCCCATCGGGAGTAGGACTCCTCCTTTCCTAGTTGGAGTAGGAGAAGGGGGAAGGAGGAGAGAGGGGGAAGGAAAGGGGGGAGCCGCCCCCCTCCTTGTACAATTCAGACTAGAGGGGGAGTGGGGCGCGCGACCCTGCCTAGGCCGCCCCTCCTCTTCTCCACTAAGGCCCTTATGGCCCATTATACTCCCCGGGGGGTTCCGGCAACTCCCCGGCACTCCGGTATATGCCCGAACTTGCCCGGAACACTTACGAAGTCCAAACATAGTCATCCAATATATCGATCTTTATGTCTCGACCATTTCGAGACTCCTCATCATGTCCGTGATCATATTCGGGACTCCGAACTACCTTCGGTACATCAAAACACATAAACTCATAATACCGATCGTCACCGAACATTAAGCGTGCGGACCCTACGGGTTCGAGAACTATGTAGACATGACCGAGACACATTTCCGGTCAATAACCAACAGCGGAACTTGGATGCTCATATTGGCTCCTACATATTCTACGAAGATCTTTATCGGTCAAACCGCATAACAACATGCGTTGTTCCCTTTGTCATCGGTATGCTACTTGCCCGAGATTTGATCGTCGGTATCTCAATACCTAGCTCAATCTCGTTACCGGAAAGTCTCTTTACTCGTTCTGTAATACATCATCCCGTAGCTAACTCATTAGTCACATTGCTTGCAAGGCTTATAGTGATGTGCATTACCGAGAGGGCCCAGAGATACCTCTCCGACAATCAGAGTGACAAATCCTAATCTCGATCTATGCCAACTCAACAAGTTCCATCAGAAACACCTGTAGAGCACCTTTATAATCACCCAGTTACCTTGTGGTGTTTGGTAGCACAGAAAGTGTTCCTCTGGTAATCGGGAGTTGCATAATCTCATAATCATAGGAACATGTATAAGTCATGAAGAAAGCAATAGCAGTAAACTAAAACGATCAAATGCTAAGCTAACAGAATGGGTCAAGTCAATCACATCATTCTCCTAATGATCTGATCCCGTTTATCAAATGACAACTCATGTCTATGGTTAGGAAACCCTAACCATTTTTGGTTAACGAGCTAGTCAAGTAGAGGCATACTAGTGACACTTTATTGTCTATGTATTCACACATGTATTATGTTTCCGGTTAATACAATTCTAGCATGAATAATAAACATTTATCATGAAATAAGGAAATAAATAATAATTTTATTATTGCCTCTAGGGCATATTTCCTTCAGATATGGCCATCATCATCTTTGTGCTCATGATCTCCATCACCGAAGCATCGTCATGATATCCATCGTCACCGGCGCGCCACCTTGATCTCCATCGTAGCATCGTTGTCGTCTCGCCAACTATTGTTACTACGACTATCGCTACCTCTTAGTGATAAAGTAAAACAATTACATGGCGATTGCATTGCATACAATAAAGTGGCAACCTTATGGCTCCTGCCAGTTGCCGATAACTTTGTTACAGAACATAATAATCTCATACAACAATTTATATCACATCATGCCTTAACCATATCACATCACAACAAGCCCTGCAAAAACAAGTTAGAAGTCCTCTACTTTGTTGTTGCACGTTTTACGTGGCTGCTACGGGCTGGTAGCAAGAACCGTTCTTACCTACGCATCAAAACCACAATGATTTTTCGTCAAGTGTGATGTTTTAACCTTCAACAAGGACCGGCCATAGTCAAACTCGATTCAACTAAAGTTGGAGAAACAGACACCTGCCAACCACCTATGGGCATAAGCATGTCGGTAGAACCCGTCTCATGAATGTGGTCATGTAATGTCGGTCCAGGCCGCTTCATCCAACAATACCGCCGAATCAAAGTAATATGTTGGTGGTAAATAGTATGACTATTATCGCCCACAACTCTTTGTGTTCTACTCGTGCATATAACATCTACACATAGACCTGGCTCGGACGAGACTATTGGGGAATGTGGTAATTTCAAAAAAAATCCTACGATCATGCAAGATCTAACTAGGTGATGCATAGCAACGAGATGGGAGAGTGTGTCCACGTACCCTCGTAGACCGAAAAGAGGAAGCGTTAAATAACGCGGTTGATGTAGTCGAACGTCTTCGCAATCCAACCGATCAAGTACTGAACGCACGACACCTCTGCGATCTGCACACGTTCAGCTCGGTGACGTCCCTTGAACTCTAGATCCAGTTGCGTCTGAGGGAGAGTTCCGTCAGTACAACGGCATGGTGACGGTGATGATGAAGTTACTGGCGCAGGGCTTCGCCTAAGCACTACGATGATATGTCCGAGGTGGAAAACTGTGGAGGGGGGCATCGCAGACGGCTAAAGATCAACTTTTGTGTCTTTGGGGCGACCCCCTCCCCCGTATATAAAGGAGGGAGGGAGGAGGAGGCCGAGCAGAGGAGGAGGCGCGCCATGGGGGGGGGGGCAATCCTACTCCAAGTAGGATTCGCCCCCCTTTCCTATTCCAACAAGGAGAAGGGGGAAGGAGGGGGGGTGCACGCCACACCTTGGCCTGCCTCCTCTCTTCCACCACTTGGTCCATGAGGCCCAATAACCCCCCAGGGGGTTTCGGCAACCCCCGGTACTCCGGAAAATATCAAATACACCTCAGAACTATTCTGGTGTTCGGATATAGTCTTCCAATATATCAATCTTTACATCTCGACCATTTCGAGACTCCTCGTCATGTCCGTGATCTCATCCGGGACTCCGAACAACCTTCGGTACATCAAATCACATAAACTCATAATACCAATCGTCATCGAATGTTAAGCGTGCGAACCCTACGGGTTCGAGAACTATGTATACATGACCGAGACACATCTCCGGTCAATAACCAATAGCGGAACTTGGATGCTCATATTGGTTCCTACATATTCTACGAAGATCTTTATCGGTCAAACTGCATAACAACATACATTGTTCCCTTTGTCATCGGTATGTTACTTGCCCGAGATTCGATCGTTGGTATCATCATACCTAGTTCAATCTCATTACCGGCAAGTCTCCTTACTCGTTCCGTAATACTTCATCCCATAACTAACTCATTAGTCACAATGCTTGCAAGGCTTATAGTGTTGAGTATTACCGAGAGAGCCCAGAGATACCTCTCCGAAACACGGAGTGACAAATCCTAGTCTCGATCTATGCCAACCCAACAAACACCTTCAGAGACACCTGTAGAGCACATTTATAATCACCCAATTACGGTATGATGTTTCATAGAACACAAAGTGTTCCTCCGGTATTCGGGAGTTGCATAATCTCATAGTCTGAGGAACATGTATAAGTCATGAAGAGAGCAGTAGCAATGAAACTGTAACGATCATAATACTAAGCTAACGGATGGGTCATGTCCATCACATCATTCTCCTAATGATGTGATCCCGTTCATCAAATGAAAACACATGTCTATGGTTAGGAAACATAACCATCTTTGATTAACAAGCTAGTCTAGTAGAGGCATACTAGGGACAATATGTTTTGTCTATGTATTCACACATGTACTAAGTTTCCGGTTAATACAATTCTAGCATGAATAATAAACATTATCATGAAATAAGGAAATAAATAATAATTTAATTATTGCCTCTAGGGCATATTTCCTTCAAATAATGCAACCTATCATGCATGGGATGGCGAATCATACGTTGGAAGAAGGACACTAGGATGGAAAACCAACGTAGTGGATTGGTGCAAAGAGCAAACATGGCCGCGTCATGCAGCTTTGATCATATATACCTGGAAGGAGGCTAACAGAGGTGGAGAGGCAGGCCGGGTTGGTGCTGGTCGGGCGGGCGGTTGCGACCGTGGAGTGAGAAGCGGTGGCCTCTGCAAACGGATGGACAACGGTCTTTGGCGGCCGCCGTTCACGGGGTGATCAGCAACACTTAGTGCTGGCCGTCATCGTCGGAGTGATGCGCAGCGCATCCTAGTAGCGGTCTGTTGGTAGGTTGGCGGTGGACGCCATCGCCGGAGTGGCGGGCGGCACTCTCTAGCGCTCGCTCTCTTGCCTCTTCCAGGGCGCCCAAACTCGCTCTCGCTGGTCGCATCTGGATGATCTTGTTTATAAACTTCTTGTGATATTGCAGCCACTGTGGATACCTCTAGGGAGATGACGAAGCATACAGCTACCTGATCAGCTTATCGCCAATCCACGGGTGAAAAGCCACAACCTTCGTATCGCTTCATGATAGGGCAACAACCGATAGGGGAGCCGTCTGTGTAGCGTCGCTCGACAAGGTTTCATGGTTATATCTAGCCCTCATAGTGACTTGTTAGGGTTCACTTTGTCTTTGCATGCGCTGTGTCACTATGTCAGGCCTTGTTCAGTACTGTATTAGACTTATTTATTTCTTGCTATACTATTTGTTGTAAACCCTAAACCTTAAGGGCCTCATCCTAAGGCTAGGCAATCGTCTCTTCTCTAAAAAAGATGAGAATTCTTTTTTTGTAGGACAAATGAGGAAATCTCGCGGACAATAGCCACACCTAGGCAGTAGCACCTTGGTGACAGCTGCACCAAGTGGATCCTGTTTATAAACTTCTTGGTGATCATGGGTTAAGCGGGACATGTGAGCATGTCACAGGGCCCAGTGCGACCTCGTTCATGTCATGGTGGACATTGGTGAAGAGGCTGGAATAATGGAGCTATGTGTAGTTTAGGGTTGTTCCCTTTGTCATCGGTATGTTACTTGCCCGAGATTCGATCGTCGGTATCATCATACCTAGTTCAATCTCGTTACCGGAAAGTCTCTTTACCCGTTCCGTAATACTTCATCCCGTAACTAATTCATTAGTCACAATGCTTGCAAGGCTTATAGTGCTGAGTATTACCGAGAGGGCCCAGAGATACCTCTCTGAAACACGAAGTGACAAATCCTAGTCTCGATCTATGCCAACCCAACAAACACCTTCAGAGACACCTGTAGAGCACATTTATAATCACCCAATTACGGTTTGACATTTGGTAGCACACAAAGTGTTCCTCTGGTATTCGGGAGTTGCATAATCTCATAGTCTGAGGAACATGTATAAGTCATGAAGAGAGCAGTAGCAATGAAACTGTAACGATCATAATACTAAGCTAACAGATGGGTCATGTTCATCACATCATTCTCCTAATGATGTGATCCCGTTCATCAAATGACAACACATGTCTATGGTTAGGAAACATAACCATCTTTGATTAACAAGCTAGTCTAGTAGAGGCATACTAGGGACAATATGTTTTGTCTATGTATTCACACATGTACTAAGTTTCCGGTTAATACAATTCTAGCATGAATAATAAACATTATCATGAAATAAGGAAATAAATAATAATTTAATTATTGCCTCTAGGGCATATTTCCTTCAAATAATGCAACCTATCATGCAGGGGAAGGCGAATCGTACGTTGGAAGAAGGACACTAGGATGGAAAACCAACATAGTGGATTGGTGCAAAGAGCAAACATGGCCGCGTCACTGTAAGTGCATCTAGTGCCCCTTAGTGATTTTGGTGTATTGAAGACTTATAGGTTAAGAGTCTGATGCATTTGTGAGTGTACACAGGTCTATAAGTCTATAAGGAGTTTGATATTTACAGAGAAAGTAGACCCCTAAAAATGAAGTTCTGCAACTGAAGACTTTGGATATCTGAAGACTTTCAAAGTGAAGAAATTGGTGTGACCTTGAAGACTTGGCAATCATTCGAGGAACATGAAGCGCGAAGACTCTGTATTTCATAGTTTCATTTTCTCTTTCTTGAGTCATAGGAAACACTATACTGTTAAAGGGGGTCGAGGAAATACTAAGGGAAAATTTCCATGTGATGCTCAAGTCAAAATCCTACACCTACCAACCCCTTCGAGTGAAGCCATTGGAAATCTCACACAATTCAGTCATATTCTTCAGTGATGGAGACAAAGTTCTTCTGGTCTCTGAGGAATTTGTTCTGACTGAGGAGTTAGGAATTCGCCAGTGCGGATTGCCTATATAGTGAGGAACATGATAGCCCTGAGGAATTCGAGAGTCAAGTATTCCGATTGTTGCTGTGCTATGCGCCAGCTGTCCCAAAATATCTATCCACCTAACGGTCATATCAGACAAGGGCATTTATGTCTTATCATGTCGGGTTGCTCCCTAGGTTATAAATAGCCACCCCCTACAACCACTAGCTGGTTGGCTGCTCCAAGAGAAACTGACACTTGTCATTTGAGAGCATCCCATCCTCTGAGGACTTTGAGTGAAAATCATCAAGTGAGGAAAACCCAAACCCCAAACCTACAAAACCCCAAAGTGATTGAGCATCACTTAAGAGATTGATCATGCGTGGATCCGACGCTTGTTTCCTTTGAAGACTGTGCTTCTTCCAGACAGTTAGGCGTCAAGGTCTAGAGCATCCAAGAGGAATTGTGGATCGCCGAGTGACCGAGTTTGTGAAGGTCCGGAAAGTCCCCTGAAGACTTACCACAAGTGATTGGGCGAGGTCTGTGTGACTTTAGCTCAAGGATAATACGGTGAGGACTGTGTGTCCAGGACTGGGTGTCCTCGAGTTTAAATACTCAGCCGCTCCAACCAGATGTACAACCGAGACAACAGTTGGAACTGGTCTACGAAATCATTGTCTTCACCGAGCTTACTGGTTCTATTTCCTCAACTCTTTCATTTCCTCATTTCTATTGCTGTGTGCTTGTTCATATATGTCTGAAGACTTTGACTGAAGACTTTCTCAATTTCCTCAGTTTAATTTCTTCAGTATGTCCGTCTTCATCTTGCGTTATCCTGTGCTTACGCTTTCTGTACTCTGTGCTTGTCTTCATCTCATCATGATGACTATGCGTGTGTTCTACTATGTTTACTTTTGAGTACTTATTCCGCTGCAAGTAGTTCTTCATTTAGGAATTTCCTCACCAGCAAATTCCTCAGTGAAGAATTCATAAAAATCGCCTATTCACCCCCTCTAGTCGATATAACGCACTTTCAATTGGTATCAGAGCAAGGTACTCCCTTGTTCTGTGTGATTTTTGTTTAACCACATGGAGTTTTAGTTATGTCGACTGCAGGAATGAGGAACATTTCCTGCCCCATCTTTGACGGTCACGAGTATCCTCGGTGGAAGGCCATGATGAAAAAGCGACTCATGGCTATAGACAGCGAACTGTGGACCGTCACTGAGATTGGTCTTACCGATCTATGCAGGATGGCGGAGGCTGATGACATTCGCAAGTACACTCTACTTAATCTCACAGCAAAGGATGTCATCTGCTCCAGTCTGTCCCAAAATCAGTTTGGGAACCGCCTCTCTGAGGTCTATGAAGGTCATCGAACCCGTCATGATTCTTGGTTTTAGGATTACAAGGAATCTCTCAATGTGATGACATTTGAACCAGAATCATCGTCTTCTACACCCTGCCTCATGGCAAAAAGTGCTAAGGTGACCGAATGCTACCTATCCGAGTCCAGTGATGATGAATCTGGAGATGAATTTGCAGCTAGCTATGTCAAACTTGCTTCCCTTGCCACTAAACAACAAAGAGCTTTGGAAAAAGTTCAATACATGCTAAATAAGAGCGATGATATGTTGGGTGAAGAAATGGATCAGTCAAAAGCTTTGGCTGAAAGTCTTGAGAGACTTCATTCCAAGTTTGACGACCTTCAAGGTCATCATAACACTCTCTTATCTGATCATGATAAGCTTTCTCTTGAATTTCTTCAAGGAAAGCAAGATCTTGAGAAGCTCAGAGTGAGTTATGAAGATCTTCAGAAGGAGCGCCATTCATTGCTTGCTCAACAAATCAGTGCTACTCAGGAAGAATTTGTTCCTCCATGTCTGAAATGCATTGAACGTGAATCTGCTAATTTATCACCTGAATGTTCAAATGCTTCTAATGTTACAAATTCTTCACCTGTCTCTGCTATTACTAATGCCTCATCTGAGGACATTGCTAGTACCACTGATGATGCAGGGTTAAAGGAATTGTACACGACAGGCATGTACAAAAGCCTTAAGGGGCATCAGATTCTGTGTGATGTGCTTAAAAAGCAGATCCTCAATAGGAACCCTAGGAAAGAGCGTGAGAGAAAACTCAATGCTGATGGAACATATTGGAAGCATGAGCGGTACCCCAAAACCTCATGGGTTGCTGCAAAGGGACCTCTAGTTGATCCATCCAATTTATCTCGCTTTACATGTGAATCTCCTCATTCTTCTGATGAGTCATTTGACTCCAACTATAAACTGTTCAAAAATCAGAATGGTGAAGTATTTGCTAGATATGTTGGCACTAACTGCAGGAACGGTTCCCCTATGAAGAAAATATGGGTTCCCAAAAGTTGTCTTGAAAGTCTTCAAGTGAATGTCCTCATGACACCACCTATGAGGAATAGGAACCCCAGATCAAATTCTTCATATGAACCTAATTCTTCATATGGATCCAAGTCCTCATATGGACCAAATTCCTCACGTGGATCAAATTCCTCAACAGGATCAAAATCCTCACATGATCATCATCGTGCCAACCCCTCTGTTTCGCAGGGTAATGCTAAGGGCTATGAATATGAGTGTTATTATTCAAATCATTATGTTCATAAGTCCTCGAAGAATTTCTCTGCTTATTCATATGCTTACCCTAACCCCTCTCATGTGAAACGAAGTGGGCTGGCTTCTATGCCACCTATCTCATATGGTGCTCACAGAGTGATGAATTCTTTGCCACCCCTTCAGATGTGGGTGGTGAAGAAAAAGAACTAATCTCTTATGCAGGGTCAGGTCTCCAGACGTGCTCAAAACGTCTGAAGAATTTGCTGGAGACCTGAATTTGCCTGAAAGGACGCAGGCTAAGCATGAAGAAATGAACTTCCATTTCTCACGTCCTCATACTAATTTATCTGTGTTATTGCTTGATGAAATTAATCTGATGATTGATGTCATATTCTTCACTGATGAAGTATATGAGTTCGTAAGTTGCACTAATTCATCTGCAGGATGATCAACCCAAAGCAAATGAGTGGGTCCTCGATAGTGGATGTACGAATCACATGACTGGTGACAAGAATCTACTGATGGATGCTCCCTTATCACCGTCACATCTGAAGCATATCATCTTCGCTGACAAAGGCAAAAGTCAGGTATTGGGTCTAGGTAAGGTTGCGATCTCAAAGGATCGACACATGGACAAAGTCATGCTTGTCGAGTCCTTAGGATACAACCTCATGTCTGTCTCAATGCTTTGTAATCTCGATATGGTTGTTGTCTTCGGAAAATATCGTTGTGTTGTGATCATGGAATCTGACCATTCCAAAGTCTTCGAAGGTTTAGGAGAGGAGACTTGTACATCGTTGATTTCTCTACAGGACCACAACCGGCTGTCTGCTTACTTGCAAAAGCTTCAGAAGGCTGGCTATGGCATCGATGACTTGGTCATGCTGGCATGAGGAATCTGCACACGCTTGCAAAGAAGAAGCATGTCATTGGCATTGAGAATGTCAAATTCCTCAAGGATCACTTATGCGGAGCCTGTGAAGCTGGAAAGATGACAAAGGCCAGGCATCCAGCGAAGACTATCATGACCACCACTCGACCATTTGAATTGCTTCACATGGATCTCTTTGGTCCTAATCATTATTCTGCAATTCTAAATGATGCAACTCAATATGGCTTTGTTATTGTTGATGATTATTCTCGTTACACACGGGTGCACATTGTCACTTACAAACATGAAGTGTAGGAAGTCTTCAAACGATTTTCCTCGAGGGCTTCAACCAACTTTCGTGTGAAGATCAAGCACATCAGAACTGACAATGGGACCGAGTTCAATAATTCCGGTCTTGATGGCTATCTTGATGAACTTGCTATTACTCATGAGTTATCTGCTCCTTATACTCCTCAGCAGAATGGCGTCGTGGAGCGCAAGAACAGAACCCTTGTTAAAATGGCTCGCACTATGCTTGATGAATACAAAACGCCTCGTTGTTTCTGGACTGATGCAATTGATACTGCGTGCCACGTCATCAATAGGGTATATCTTCACAAATTCTTCAAGAAAACTGCTTATGAAATCCTCACTAACAAAAAGCCCAATGTGAGTTATTTCAAAGTCTTCGGTGCTAAATGTTGGATTAGAGATCCTCATCACACTTCCAAATTCTCACCAAAAGCACATGAAGGTTTTATGCTTGGTTACAGAAAGGACTCACACACCTACAGAGTCTTCAACAGCGTTCTTCACAAAGTTGTTGAAACTGTAGATGTGCGATTAGATGAAACTAATGGCTTGCAAAGAGAGCACCTACCTTCTGTGATAGATGAACTAGCACCTAAGGATTTAATCAAGTTCAAAGCTACTGAGGATGTCATTCCTATCGAAGAATCTGCTGAAGAATTCATTCCAGATCGTGATGAACGGTGAGCTGGCGCACCTGAAGAAAATGGTGCTGAGGAAAATGCTCCTGAAGGGAATGCGGATCAAATTCCTCGAAGACAACCCACTCATCCTCGCATTGCAAACAAAGTGCAAATCAAGAAGATCATTGATGACATTGAAGCACCAGGTCCTCTCACTCGCTCAAAATCTTCACATTTATCTAACTTTTGTGGGCACTTTGCTTTCGTCTCTATCACAGAGCCCACTAAGGTAGATGAAGCATTTCTGGAGCCTGAGTGGATTCAAGCTACGCAAGAAGAATTACATTAGTTCGAGCTCAACAACATCTGGGAACTGGCCAAACATCTAGATCCTCGCAAGCACAACATTATTGGCACAAAGTGGATCTACCGCAACAAGCAAGATGAAAATGGCCCGGTGGTGAGGAATAAGGCACGACTTGTAGCTCAAGGCTACACACAGGTTGAAGGAATTGATTTCGATGAAACTTTTGCACCTGTTGCTAGACTTGAGGCTATTCGCATATTACTTGCTTATGCTAACCATCATAATATCACATTATATCAAATGGATGTGAAAAGTGCATTCCTCAATGGTAAGCTTGAGGAAAAAGTATATGTTGCTCAACCACCAGGTTTTGAAGATCCAAAGCATCCTGACAAAGTCTTCAGACTCAACAAGGCCCTGTATGGCCTCAAGCAAGCCCCTCGGGCGTGGTATGATACTTTGAAGGAATTCCTCATGAAGAAAGGCTTCAAACTCGGTTCACTCGACCCAACTCTTTTCACTAAATCTTATGATGATGAATTGTTTCTGTGCTAAATATATGTTGATGATATTATCTTTGGCTGTAGTAACCAACGTTATAGTGATGAATTTGCCTATATGATGAGTGAAGAATATCAAATGTCTATGATGGGAGAATTGAAATTCTTTTAAGTCTTCAAATCCGTCAACAACGCAATGGCATATTCATATCTTAGGAGAAATACCTCAAAGATGTATTGAGGAAATTCGGCATGAAAGACTGCAAAGGGGTCAAAATTCCGATGCCCACAAGTGGCCAACTATGCACTAATGAACATGGTATAGATTTCGATCAAAAGGTATATCGCTCCATGATTGGCTCTTTATTGTAGCTATGTGCATCTAGACCAGATATTATGCTTAGTATTTGCATGTGTGCCTGATTTCAAGCTACACCGAAGGAATCACACCATAAGGCTGTGAAGCATATTCTTCGATATCTAGCTCACACACCAACACTTGGATTATGGTATCCCAAGGGCTCAGTTTTTTATCTCATTGGATATTCAGACTCTGACTATGCTGGTGACCGTGTGGAGTGCAAGTCAATGTCAGGCACATGTCATTTCCTCGGACGATCTTTGGTTTGTTTGTCCTTGAAGAAACAGAATTGCGTATCACTATCTACAGTTGAGGCTGAGTACATTGCTGTTGGTTCTTCCTGTGCTCAACTGCTATGGATGAAGCAAACTCTCAAGGACTATGGTGTCAACATGAAGAATGTGCCTATCTACTGTGACAATGAGAGCGCTATCAAGATTGCTCACAACCCAGTTCAGCACTCGAAGACAAAGCACATTCAGATTCGTCATCATTTTCTTCGCGATCATGTGTTGAAGGGCGACATCTCCATTGAGCTTGTACGGATTGAAGAACAACTAGCTGATATATTCACAAAGCCCTTGGATGAGAAGAGATTTAGCAAGTTGAGGTGTGAGCTGAATATCCTAGAATCTTCGAATGTTCTTGGAAAAAGGACATACATCCTACACTTATGCTGACTTGATGACTGGGATGCACAACACACAAAGTAACGTTTTTCTTCAATCAATGAAGACTAACCCTCTAAGTGTGAAGAAACTAATGAAGAAATTGACTCTCAAAGACCTACGACAATTGTACGCGGTGTCTGAAGTCAGCTTTCTTATACGGTGGGTTATGCCACCACCAAAAGTTGAAAATCTTCAATTTGAGTTTTTCCTCAGTTTTTGAAATTCCTCAGTTTTTCAAATTCTTCAACTTGCATTGTCTTCACTCCTTCCGTCGTTTTTCTTCATTGGTTTATATATATATATATATATATATATATATATATATATATATATATATATGTGTGTGTGTGTGTGAGTTTATGTCCTCTACAGCATTCACTTATTGCTAATTCTTCAAGCTGATTTTTCTGTTAAGTGAATGAGATTGGACCCTTCCCCCTCTATGCTAAACTCAACCTAGTCTGTTCACAAATTCTTCATGTGTGTTCTAATTGAAACTCATTCAAAATCTTCACTATGTCCTTGACAGCTGAAGATATTGCGAACGGAACTTAAACTAATCTTATCTGAATTTTTGGCTTTGCCGCTCAAACCGTTCCGCATCCCACGACAATACTTATCTATTCACCCACGATCCTACACGTCCTCCACCTCACAGTACGTGGGTGATGTCGGATTTCGGGTTCAGACAGACCCTCTAGATTCGAACACTGGGGTGCGCGCGGAGATTTCGCCCTCTGCCTACCTGCACCTCACCGCCTCGCTATGATCTAAGCAATAAAAGGAACCACACAAGAGACACAGAGTTTATACTGGTTCAGGCCACCATTGTGGTGTAATACCCTACTCCAATGTGTGGTGTGGTGGATTGCCTCTTGGGCTGATGGTGAACAATACAAGGAAGAACAGCCTCGCGAGGGTCTGTTCTTGGCTGGTGCGATGAACTTCTAGGGGGAGTTCAGTCGCTCTCTGGATCGATTTCTAGATGCCCCTACCTTGTGGGTGGCTAGTCCTATTTATAAGCAAAGGCCCTGGGCCTCTTCCCAAATACTGAGCGGGAAGGGCGCCAACAATTGGCCATTTTGAAGGGGAACATCTAGTACACTTATCCTGACTAAAGTTGGTCCTCGCCCGCCAAAGGCTCTGGTGGTGACGCCGGCTTGGGATCCATGATGACCTCCATCATGCCGTTCTGCTGGTCTTGGTCTTGTTGCACCGAAATGGATGCCTTTTCTTGATGCTCTCGCCTGCGCTTGCTCCCTATACACCAAAGAGGAGACAGGGACTCTGCGCAGGCCGGT
The DNA here is from genome assembly GCF_002162155.2 of Triticum dicoccoides. Lineage (NCBI taxonomy): Eukaryota > Viridiplantae > Streptophyta > Magnoliopsida > Poales > Poaceae > Triticum > Triticum dicoccoides. Next base: position 483,168,742 of record NC_041387.1, on the reverse strand, counting down.
GCAGGCTTGGCGCCCGCCTGGCTTCGGTCGTCATGGCTTGTGTCATGGGCACCTCGAGAGGTACCCCGCCTTGATCTCTCCGCCTCCTCGCGAGCCAGCCTGACGAGGCCGCTCCTGAGGAAGCCTCCTGTCGTCCGCGTCGCGAGGCTTGTCCCCTCGCGAGGGTCTTGAGCTCGTGCTGATGAAGATGAGCTATGCTGGGCCGCCCCTTAAGCCACGCCGCAGGTCGCAGGCAGGCATGTCTGGGGACCCCCGTTCCTAGAACGCCGACAGTAGCCCCCGGGCCCAAGGCGCGCCCGGACTTGGCTGAGCAGAGAGGCGAAGGGGCAAGTGCGAAGCGCCGCGGGCCCTAACAGCCTGCGGCCTCGGGCCCCGCGTGGCGGTTGATTGGACGTGGGTGGCCCTATTCCCCCACGCCTCCTCATTTGCGCCCAGCTAGGCGGACTCGTGGTTGCACACAGTCTTTCCTCTTTTTGCCGCTCGACCGTCCCCTGCTCTTCCTCCTCTCGAGCTCCAGTCTCTGCTTCCAATCCAATCTCGAATCCTCCCTCTTCCCGTCGCCATGGCTCCGACGAATAAGGGAAAAGGGAAGAAACCGGTGCCTCCGCCTTGCTCGCCGTCGACGGCGGCTCCCGCCGTTGATCGGTCGATCATACTCAACCAAGAAGGCTTGGGCAAGGTCAGCTCTGCTCTGGCCACCATCTTCAACGAGTGCGGGAGGACGACGGCCTGGCCCACATCCCACTTCTCCTTCGACAGGGTGGTCACTGAGGTCCAGTACTTTGCCGACGCCCTGTGGGCGGGATTGGTTCCCCCCTTTTCCGATTTCTTCAATGCTGTGCTTTCTCATTACCAGATCCATATGATGCATTTGGGTCCTGAATCAATTACCCTTCTTGCCGTCTTCGCCTTTGTCTGTGAGGCGATGATGGGCATTCCTCCTTCGGTTGCCTTGCTGCGCCACTTCTTCTCTCTGCGCCTTGTCGATCCCACCCAATGCTCAGGGTGCGTGAGCTTCATCGCCGCACCAGAAATAGCGGCTTCAGGGATTGATTTCAGCCTTCCTCCGTCCGCGCCTGGGTTCCGCGAGTGGTGGCTGTACGTGGATGTAGGGGTGCCCAGCCCCCTGCTCTCAGAGCCAAAGTCGCCTGCTGTCCCCAATTCAGGCTGGGGCCAGGAGACGCTCACCAGCCCCCGGCTCATCTTCATCTGGCATCGCTTCGCGCTCTTGAGGGCGCTCGGTGTGACGGCGCCCAAGGTGGTGAAGGAGTTCCTGCTACGCCGCATTGCCCCTCTCCAGTGCCACTCCCGCCGGATGTGGGCCTTCAGCGGGCGTGAAGATCGCATGAGGCTCCAGGAGGAGGACCTGTCGCCCGAAGCGCTGAGGAAGGTGCTCTTGGTCTTGACTGGGGACCCTTCCCCCGGCAGCGTCCGACATGGGGGGGCTTTGCTGTACCTTTGCTCGAACAGGGGCGACTTTGTGAAGTAGATGCCCGGCTTCGACGAATGGGGGCTGCGCCCCGCTGGCCTCACGGGTCCTCGCGAGAACCCAATGATGGTGACTGTCCTCTCAGTCGCCCACGGCGGTCCTTCCTCGAGTGGCGGAGCAGGGAGGCATGGGCCGCCGGAGGCTGAGGGGGCTTCCGCCGGAGTGACGACGCTAGGCGGCGCTCCTGAGGGGGCAGCTCCTGAGGCCTATGCTGCTGCGGCTGGAGGCGTTGAGCCGTACCCCACGGAGCCCATGGTTGAGGCCCCTGGGGCCCCAGCTATCCTTCTTGGTGAGGCGATCGGTGGCGTGCATCAGGGCGACGCACCAGACGCTGGGCATCTAGACGCTTCTTCCTCGTCGTAGGCTGACCCCTGCGCTCAACTCCTGGGTCGCTTCTGCGTGGACTTTGAGGCTCTCCGGAAGAAAAGGGAGGCCTTGGGTGAGGATTACCCCTACCGCCTGCTGAAGCACCAGAAGTATTTCGCCATTGATGAGTAAGTCTTCCCCTTTTCCTAGCTCCTGATCCTCCCGTTGCTTTGGCTGATCCTTGCTCTGTAGGTCCCTTCCTGCCGAGCTCATGGAGATGGCTGAGGAGCCATCCCCCAGGCTCCGCCCTCTCCACCGTCTTCAAGCGCTCCGAGTTCCGGCAGAGCCCTTGCGGTGAGGCCGGCCGGAGAGGTGAGCCATCCTGTGGTGCACCGCGGCCTTGTGCACCTTGCGACCCTCCTTTGCGAGCCCCCTCAGGGCATCGCCAGCCTGCCTTGGGCTTCGTGTCTGATCGTGGATGGCGATTGCCTGAGATCGGCCATGCGCTCTTCATTTGGGGATGGGCCGGCTTCTGGCCGGGCTTCTGGTGAGGTGTGCTCGGCCATCACGAGGGCGCTAGCCCCCAGCCCCCTGCCCAGAGAGGGGGTGCTGATTCGCGGCCCCCCGCGCTTACTTGTGGTGGAGGATGACGCAGAAGACGTGCTCGAGACGCCCGGAGGCGTCGCGCTCTTCGCCAAGAGTTTCTCCGAAGGGTGGCTGATGCGGTGAGCCAACTTGGTGAAGAGCTTGATGATGAAGACGCGTGCCTTGAGGCTGAGGGCCTGCGCCTGGCTGAAGAGAGGCGCAAGCTGAAGGCGGCTGTTGCCCTTGCACGCCACCAGCATGACCTCGACAACGAGGAGGCCGAGGCGTTGCTGGCGGCCTCTCGGGAGGCTCGTTCCCGGGCCATAGAGGAGGCCCGAGGGGCTGACCGGCGGCGCGAGGCGTCGGAGGAGCGAGCACAGGAACTCTTGGCCCGGTGCCACTCCCTAGAGCAGCAGGTGGAGCTGTGCGAGATGGCCCTTGCGTTGATGAAGGTGGCTTCGGTCGACCAGGCAGAGCTCCTGAGGCGTGAGGAGGCACTGACGCTGGAAGCTGCTAAGCGCGCACGTGATCTTGAACGTCTGAAGACGAGAGAACGCTTGGTGACACAGGCGAAGGAGGACGTCGCTGCGCGCGAGGCCCGAGCCACAGTGGAGGTTGATCGCGGGGTAGCGACGGCCCGCTTGAACCTTGAGCGCGAGTTTGAGGAGAGGCTGGGGTTCATCTGGGTCGAGGCTGAAGGCAGGACCGCCACCCTGAGGGCCAAGCTGGAGGAAGCGACGCGGCGGGCCGACGCTTCTCGGGTCGCCCTCGACGTAGCGCAGGAGGAACTGACTACCTCCCGCGCCGAGGCGCTTCTTCTCCACCAGCGGGTGGACGAGGCCGATGCCGTTGCGTGGCAGAACGAGGACGAGATACGCCAATGGCGGATTCTGGAGCACGAGCACGGCCCCATGCTTGTCAGGCTCCAGGAGAGAGCCAACACGGCCTTGGGTAACATCTGCGAGGCGGCTGTTGACCAGCCCCACGCAGTCAACTATGCTGGGAATCTTCAGTTCTTCACCAACGTGGTGACGCAGCTGGAGGCGCGGTCGGTCGGTGCCAACAGGCTGGTGGAGGAGAGGAGTCGCGCCCTGCTCGGATGCGCCTTCTCTCGTGTCCTCAGCCACCTTCAGAACATGTTCCCCAACTTCGACTTTGACGCCGCCATCGCCCCAGTACCCCAGGCCGTCCGGGGCGACCTGGCGCGCTGGGTGGAAGACAACGTGGATGCCCTCGTCAGGGCCTTCGCTTCTGATAACGACAACGCGATTGTGGCTGCTGATGAAGGTGACGTGGTGAACGGCCCTGGCGCCGTTGCCAGCGACATGGAGGGCGATGGCGAGGCCAGTGACGCCAGCGACGATTCAGGAGGCGCCCTTGAGGATGCATTGGGGGATTTATCCGATTGATTGCGTGTTGTCCCTGCTTCCTTACCCTGCGTAGATAGAGTTCGGGCCTTGCCCTGAAGATTGTAAGAGCATTTTGGGAGGGGGAGCCCCTCATGTAAAAACTCGTATTCAGCGTATTAGTAGATGTGATATCACCCGTACGCCTGCGCCAAGCGGCTGGCTTTGCGGCGAGCTGGCGGGCTTGTTTACCTTCGACCCGCTAGTGCCTCGAGTTAGCCTACGAAGGGCTATGGTGTCTGGAGTGTCTCCCGAACGAGCCCATCGAACCTGTAATGAAAACCTCCTGAGAAGGCGCGGCGACGGCAGTCTGGGCTGCACGCAAGCTAGGCCTGGCCCGGCTCGCGAGGGGCTCACAAGGGGAGGCAGCTGAGGCGAAGTGGTAACCAGAACGCTAGAGATTGCTCAAACGAGACTAAACACCCCTTCCCCGAACACACGCAAATCTTCGAGCTCAAATCCAACTTAAATTCAACGGGGGAAAACGACAACCAAAGGGGAAAGCAACGAAAGCAGAGAAAAGGCCGCGTCCGGCACCTAGTCTAGTCTTGGACGTCTTCTCGCCAGCACGGAGCTAAGTGCTGCCACTGGGCATGGGATGGAGCCCCAGGGCCTGAGGCCGGCACCCCTGAGACTCTGGGGCGTGTACAACCCCACTCATTATTACGTGAGAGTGTCACGGGGCAGCGAGCGTCACAGGCACTGGGCCTTCTTCATAGGTACCGGCCTTGCTTCATATCGCCAGACGAGGGCTCCGCCTTGTGCCGCACTCTAGTGCCACTGACGACGACCGGAAACCAGGACGCCGCTGATGGGGTAGAGCGGTTGCCAGCGGTTCCCCCGACGACCACAGGTCCTCTGCCAGGGGCAGGCCCTGAGGCACCTCCCCAGCAGAGGGCCTACCTCCTGAGGACGCCTTGCTCCGAGCGCCGCGGTGGTGATGACAGGTCTTGGCCCCTCTCCAGCAGCCCCCGACGCCCTCCTCCTGAGCGGTAGGAAGCTGCGGGAGTGGGGCAGCCGCCCGTTGCCGTGACATGCACCTCGTGCGATCCATGGTTGGCGTATGCCTGCTCTTGAGGAATTAGTGGTACCTGATAATCATTGTTTCCAGCGTAGCCAGCGGGGCCTTCCCGGGGCTCCTGGAAGAGCTCAGCTTCTGGTGCCTCGTCCCCCCAGCTTGGGCCGAGGAGCGAGACTTGTTCGTCTTCATGCGCGCGCCCTTGGTCCATCATGTGGGGCACGTACTCTTCTGGGGCTACCATCCCGAAGGCCGCGCCGTAGCGCCCCACGCGCCACGCAGTGTTGCTTGAGGCGCCCACCTGGGGGTGGTGGCGCGGCGGCCCATCGGGGCCGTGGGTTGTGGCGAGTCCTCCTTCGATGGCCAGGGGCGGAGGTAGTGCCGCTGCTGGCCCGGTGCTGACGGCCTGTCCGGCGTTGGGGTGGCCTTGGAGTCCGCTTGGGGCTGCATGGGCGTGCATGGAGCCCCCGTGCGGGCCACCCTGGACCTCAGGTGAGAGTTGGGTGCAGAAGGGGGGAGCCCCGAGGCGGCGAAGCCCAGGAGCTCTGCCACCCGCTCTAGCAGCTCGTCATGATCGCCTTCCAGCAGCCTGCACTGCAGCAGCTCTCGGGCCACGGTGAGTGCGGCCCTCGAGTTCACCTGCTCCCGACGGGTGTACGGCGCCGTGGCCGCAGCATGGTGGGAGACCCTCGCCGCCGACCACGCCTGCCATGTTGTGAGAGCTGTCGCTGCCTGTCCGCGCCGCCCGCGGCCCGCAGCGCCCTCCGGACCGCGAGCTACCTGGGGCATGGGGCTGCCCGGGGCGAGCGGCTCTGCGTGGGCGGGCCAGGCCGCCCAGGGATCAGGGTTGCCTGCCTGGGCGCCGGACATGATGATGATGATGCGACGGGACGCGAAGCGGCAGAAGGTGGATTTCGGCGCACCCCTACCTGGCGCGCCAAATGTCGAATTTCAGGTTCCGGCAGACCTCTAGATTCGAACACTGGGGTGCGCGCGGAGATTTCGCCCTCTGCCTACCTGCACCTCACTGCCTCGCTATGATCTAAGCAATCAAAGGAACCACACAAGAGACACAGAGTTTATACTGGTTCAGGCCACCATTGTGGTGTAATACCCTACTCCAGTGTGTGGTGTGGTGGATTGCCTCTTAGGCTGATGGTGAATAATACAAGGAGGAACAGCCTCGCGAGGGTCTGTTCTTGGCTGGTGCGATGAACTTCTAAGGGGAGTTCAGACGCTCTCTGGATCGATTTCTAGATGCCCCTACCTTATGGGTGGCTAGTCCTATTTATAAGCAAAGGCCCTGGGCCTCTTCCCAAATATTGAGCGGGAAGGGCGCCAACAATTGGCCATTTTGAAGGGGAACATCTAGTACACTTATCCTGACTAAAGATGGTCCTCGCCTGCCAAAGGCTCTGGTGGTGACGCTGGCTTGGGCTCCACGATGACCTCCATCCTGCCGTTCTGCTGGTCTTGGTCTTGTTGCACCGAAATGGATGCCTTTGCTTGATGCTCTCGCCTGCGCTTGCTCCCTATACACCAAAGAGGAAACAAGGACTCTGCGCAGGCCGGCGCTCGCTTGGCGCCTGCCTGGCTTTGGTCGTCATGGCTTGCGTCATGGGCACCTTGTGAGGTACCCCGCCTTGATCTCTCCGCCTCCTCGCGAGCCAGCCTGACGAGGCCGCTCCTGAGGAAGCCTCTTGTCGTCCGCCCCGCGAGGCTTGGCCCCTCGCGAGGGTCTTGAGCTCGTGCTGATGAAGATGGGCCATGCTGGGCCGCCCCTTGAGCCACACCGCAGGCCGCAGGCAGGCAAGTCTGGGGACCCCCGTTCCCAGAACGCCGACAGGTGACACATGTCAAGCGAATGAGAAGGGCCAGGGGCACGTTCGTCCGAATTCTTCAGGCGTTCAGTTTTTCACTTCCACTGTAAATACCCCTGCTTCTTCTTCACGTCATTTTTACTCCGCTCGCTCTCACTCCCGCTCGAGCCTCCCAAACCCTAGAGCCGCCGCTACTTCATCGTCACCCATGAGGAAGAGCTTCACTGCCTTGACCTCGTCGCCGTCGTACTCGCGCCGGCTGTAGATTTCTTCACTCCGCCACCGCTGTAGCTGTCTTCCTCTGCCGAGTTAGGGCGTGGAAGATTTGAACTGACGAACTTCACATCTACACTTCCCAGTTCGTTGTGTTCTTCATCAAGGGGTAATTAAAAGTTCCTTTTACTGCCCTCTTTGATTCATGTGTTTTTCTTGAAAATCTTCAAAAGTGTTTATTCTTCAACTCTTCACACACTAAACACCTCACATGTTATCTACTCTTGATTCATTTCTCTAAGCAATGATTTTCTTCAAGATTCCTCAATTGTGTGGATTTTCAATCTATACAACTCTGGAATCTAAGATTAAGAACGCTTAGTGAAATTCTTCAAGACTCATCTGGTCAAATTCCCCAAACCTATTCTTTTTGAAAACCTTCTGAGAACGCATATGACCTCTCCAAATTCCTCGCAACTATACTCTGTTCACAGGTACTCATGTCCGCTGCTGAATCTCTAGGTTCTCATCAACTTAACTCATTTGCAGCGTTCCTCGAAGAAAAGTTGCACACCTCTTCAGAAACTTCAGTTGTTCATATACCTCAGCTGAAGAAAATGGCTGATAAGAAGCCACAGAATGGAGGAAAGAGGCCTGAGGTCAATACTGCCTTCGAAATCCCTAAGGACATATACAAGGATTACTGCACTCCTGATGAGGCCAAATTTTGCAAGGAGGACAAAAATCACCGCAAGGTGCGCATACAAAGGATAGAGAGGAGATGGGCACGGGAATGGAGGGAGTACAGGTATGTAACTCCCAAGTACATGAAGAAATTCGCACTCAACCCTCCATGCCCAAGACCTCCATCGTCACCTGGCCAATTGGCAGACCCCACCAGCCTCAAGCGCGGTGAGGATTATCCTGATGAATGGGCAAGGCGCCAGGCCAAACTGGCCAAACAAGCAAAGGAAGCAGTGAGGAAATTCAATGAAGACTCTACTGCTGCTGCCTCTACTGAGGCCTCTGCTACTAAGCCTAGGAAGGCAATGCCTAAGAAGTCTGCGCATAAGTCAAGTGCTTCATCTTCAATGCCCTAACGGCCAAGCTCCTCAGCAATGCCCTCAAGGCCAGACTCTTCAAAGCCCTCACGGCCAACTCCTCAGTCTGCTCCTCCTCCTCCAAAGTCCTCAGCTCCTCCGACAAAGTCTTCAGCTGCTCCGACCAAATCCTCGGCACTTGAGCATCTCGCCATGTGCCAATGGACAACTGGCATCTCAATTGCCTCTAAAGCATCTGCTAGTTCCACTGCCGCACCAAATTCTTCAGTTGGCCCCTCTCTGCTGAAGAAAAAGGCCACTACTGGACGAGGCCTTAGACCAAGTCCTCACAATAAGCAGGTCGCCTTCCAAGTGCCCTCTGATGACGATGAGGCTGATGATGAAGAACTTGCTGAAATCATCAGAGACAGGCAAGCCAGGGCCGCTAGAGCCAAAGGCAGCACTATGCCACTTCTATTGGATTCAAAGTTGATCCTCGATTTCATTGACCTATGGCACAAAGACCCTAACACACCTTTACCGGAGATGAAACTCACTCCTGGACAAAGTCATGTTCTTACTGCCTTCATTGAGGAAGAAAAGTGGAAATTTGAAGAAGGCAGAAGGCTGAAGAAAGCGCAGTACAAGAAACAACGCTTCCTTAAGGACAATGTCCTCACTCTTACTCTTGATCAACTCATTACGTTGCAAACTAAAATCAAGCAACTGAGTGATGAATTCAATCGGTACTATGCTAATTGGAAGGGAGCCAAGGTTCAGTTCGTCAATTTGACAAAGAAACTCACTTCAACTATTGCTGCACCTGTGCACATTGAAGTTCCTCAGGCTGAAGCATCTGCTCAGCCTACTTAAGAACATGCCAGCACCGCTGATGATAGTCAGGCTACTAAAGAAAATGAAAGTACCAGGGCTGATGACCTCAATCCAGCCATTGAAGAAATTGCCAGGGCATCCACTAGCGGTGCACCTGAAGAAAATGAATAAGTCAGGGCAACTGCATCAGTTGCGCCTGAAGAAACTGAACCAAAGTCCTCTGCACCTCCTGCACCTACACCCACTCCGATCCTTCCATCTCCATCAGATGCGAAGAAGACTAAGGCTGCAGAACGTGCAGCATTGAAAAAGAGGAAGGCATCAGCTTCATCAGATTCTTCAGCTCCAAAAAAAATGAAGCCTTTGACAAGTTCAATTGACAATCCAATTGATGTCGTTCTTGTCTCTTACATGCCATCAAAGGACCTTGTTCCTTTTGATGAAGATTATGTGATTCCCGATGAATCCGATGAAGAAACTCCTTCTACTGCTTCGACAGAGCAGTTGGATGAAGAAATTGAAGTGGAAAAAATCCCTTCAACCCCAGTTGTCTCCTCACCTATGCCTCAGTTCACTGCTGAAGAGGCAGGTGTTGAAGAAATGGAAGATGAGGATGTGGACATTGGCTGTACCACACCAGTGCTAAATGATGACTTTTGGGAAAGTCAGCACCCCAACTCTCTAATGTTCAATCCACTTCAAGCAATTCCTCAGTCCCCTGCTGCTACTGAAGAAACTGTAAATGAAGAATTGATGACCCAGGCTGCAACTAAAGAAGAGTCTAAAATTCCTCTGCATGAGGAACCTGAGATTGCGATTCCTGAGGTTGTGATGCAGTTAACCGACACTCCTAGCCCAAGCCAAAGGATCCCTTCTCAAAGAAGCAAAAATTCAAGGCTGATGATTTCTTCGGCGAGCATGTGTTCTTCACTGAATTCAACCCATATGACAATGCCCGTCTTAGAAGGAAGCGCTTCTGGACTGCCAGCCAGGCCAACTTCTATTCTTCAGTACTCTTCAACAAGGACAAAGTCTTCGACCACCAGCATATTCCTCACGTGGACATGGAATCAATGCCTTGCTTCACACCAGTCCTTGGTATGATTCACGATGTAGGACTGCTCAACTTTTGCACTGACATAGTGGATTGGAATGAAGAGCTTATTCTTCAGTTCTATGCAATGCTGCACATCACTGATGAAGCTAATGACATCAACACTTGGGTGTTGGACTGGATGACCAAAAACACTCACTACAAGGCACCAGCCTCTGAATTGCTTCATGCCTTGCCACTCAGTCCTCCATCTGAAGGTGCTCGTTGTCTGTACGATGAGCCTGAACTCACTGCTCATTACATGCAAGTGCTCATGAAGCCCCTGAAGCCTGGTCAAGCCCCAAGGACCAAATTCCTCGTGAAGGAATTGTTGTATGTGCCAAGAACTATCTATCGCATTCTGGCGAAGACTATGAGTCCCATCAAAGATCATGACTCATCTGATGAAGAAATTGTTGGGATGATGAAGAATATGCTATTCAATATAATGCATGGCATCCCTATCAATTATCATGATTTCTTCATGAGGACTCTCGCAAATGTTGAGCTTTCACCGTTTGAGCTGAAGCCTTATGCTCATGGATCATGAGATTCCTCAAAACAAGGTCTTCACTCAACTACAAGGCTGACACTCTCAACCATGGCAGCTACTTGCCCCCGATTGAAGTCCTCAAACGGACATATTCGTCAACTGAAGAAAAGGGCAAAGCACCAGCTATTATCGATGAAGGCATTCGTCCACTGGATGGCCAGTTCCACAAAGCTGCATCTTACTCCACCAATGATGACTCTGCCACTCATGATTCTGCTGCCGATGCTCCCAAGCCAAGTACTCAAGCTACTGCACCTCGTGTGCTGACTGGCCGTGAGCTGCTTCTAAGTCTTCACCAGAAGGTGGATCAAAACCACAAATGGGTTAAGCGTCAGTTTGGCTCTAGTCTTCATAACATGACCTCTACACATAACGCAGTGAAGAAAAACCATTACTACCTCCATGAAGTCTTTGATCGCACCTGGGCTATTCTTTCACATCTGTATGGTGAAGAAGATCTGCAGCAAATGTGCTTTAAAGAAGACTTTGACTGGTCTGCTCCTCCACGAAAGAAGCTCAAGAAGGTCAAGGTTCCTCCCTTGGTCGCCAGTTCATATTCTTCATCACGCGACACGGATGAGTATGAAGACTTGGACGACACTGCACCAGGCCCTACATTGACTCAAGACCCCAACGACGCTGCCGCTCCTCCATCTTCATGATATTCTTCAGGGGCGTTAGTCCTCATTTTCAACCCTTTTGGTCATTCGATGACAAAGGGGAAGAAATTTGAGTTAGTCTTCAAGCGGGTCTATCTTATATGGGCGTTTTGTTCTAAGTTACAACTCTCGTTCTTTTGATGACCTTGCTGGATCGAGTAGTAATCTTAAACTCTATGGTGGCCTGATACTTTTGCTGAGTTCTTCTGCATGCTTATTCCTCATTAATGTCAATGCACGCATGCTGAATTACATCAGTCACCATATTTCATCATGCATTTCAAATTCTTCACATTATATGTCAAATGCGTGTATAAATTACAAGATATAGGGGGAGATCTCCATGATTATACTCTTCAAGTGTGCATTGCTTCGAAAGTAAATTCCTCATTATGCACATCTTGAGGGGGAGTTCTTCTATATCTTGCAATCAAATTCCTCAATATCAGTATTTACACTTCATATGTTTATCCCCATTGAAAACTTAACCTATATTGTCATCAATCACCAAAAAGGGGGAGATTGTAAGTGCATCTAGTGCCCCTTAGTGATTTTGGTGTATTGAAGACTTATAGGTTAAGAGACTGGTGCATTTGTGAGTATACACGGGTCTATAAGTCTATAAGGAGTTTGATATTTACAGAGAAAGTCGACCCCTAAAAAAGAAGTTCTTCAACTGAAGACTTTGGATATCTGAAGACTTTCTGAAGACTTTGAAAGTGAAGAAATTGGTGTGACATTGAAGACTTGGCAATAATTCAAGGAACATGAAGCGTGAAGACTCTGTATTTCATAGTTTCATTTTCTCTTTCTTGAGTCATAGGAAACACCGTACTGTTAAAGGGGGTCAAGGAAATACTAAGGAAAAATTTCCATGTGATGCTCAACTCAAAATCCTACACCTACCAATCCCTTCGAGTGAAGCCATTGGAAATCTCACACAGTTCAGTCATATTCTTCAGTGACAGAGATGAAGTTCTTCTGGTCTCTGAGGAATTTGTTCTGAATGAGGAGTTAGGAATTCGCCAGTGCGGATTGCCTACATAGTGAGGAACATGATAGCCCTGAGGAATTTGAGAGTCAAATATTCCGACCGTTGCTGTGCTATGCGCCAGCTATCCCAAAATATATATCCACCTAACGGTCATATTAGACTAGGGCATTTATGTCTTATCATGTCAGGCTGCTCCCTAGGCTATAAATAGCCACCCCCTACAACCACTAGCTGGTTGGCTACTCCAAGAGAAACTGACACTTGTCATTTGAGAGCACCCCATCCTCCGAGGACTTTGAATGAAAATATCAAGTGAGGAAAATCCAAACCCCAAACCTACAAAAACCCAAAGTGATTGAGCATCACTGAAGAGATTGATCATGCGTGGATCGGATGCTTGTTTCCTTTGAAGACTGTGCTTCTTCCATACGGTTAGGCGTCAAGGTCTAGAGCATCCAAGAGGAATTGTGGATCGCTGAGTGACCGAGTTTGTGAAGGTCCGGAAATCACCTGAAGACTTACCACGAGTGATGGCGAGGTCTGTGTGACTTTAGCTCAAGGAGAATACGGTGAGGACTGTGTGTCCAGGACTGGGTGTCCTCGAGTTTAAATACTCAGCCGCTCCAACCAGATGTACAACTGAGACAACAGTTGGAACTGGTCTACCAAATCATTGTCTTCACCGAGCTTACTGGTTCTATTTCCTCAACTCTTTCATTTCCTCATTTCTATTGTTGTGTGCTTGTTCATATCTGTCTGAAGACTTTCTCATTTTCCTAAGTTTAATTTCTTTAGTCTGTCCGTCTTTATCTTGCGTTATCCTATGCTTACGCTTTCTGTACTCTGTGCTTGTCTTCATCTCATCATGATGACTATGCGTGTGTTCTGCTATATTTACTTTTGAGTACTTATTCCGCTGCAAGTAGTTCTTCATTTAGGAATTTCCTCACCAGCAAATTCCTTAGTTAAGAATTCATAAAAATCGCCTATTCACCCCCCTCTAGTCGATATAACGCACTTTCAGTCACGCAACTTTGATCATATAGACCTGCAAGGAGGCTAACTGAGGTGGATAGGCAGGTCGGGTTGGTGCTGGTCGGGCGGGCGGTTGCGGCCATGGGAGTGAGAAGCGGTGGCCTCTGCAAACGGATGGGCAGTGGTCTTTGGCGGCGGCCGTTCACGGGGTGATCGGCAACACTTGGTGGTGGCCGCCGTTGTCGGAGTGGCGTGGGGCGCGTCCTAGTAGCGGTCTATTGGTAGGTTGGCGGTGGCCGCCATCGCCGGAGTGGCGGGCGACACTCGCTAGCTCTCGCTCTCTTGCCTCTTCCAGGGCGCCCAAACTCGCTCTCGTTGGTCGCATCTGGATGATCTTGTTTATAAACTTCTTCTGATATTGCAGCCACTGTGGAGATCTCTAGGGAGACGACGAGGCGTACAGCTACCTGATCAGCTTATCACCAATCTACGGGTGAAAAGCCACAACCTTCATATCGCTTCACGATAGGGCAACAACCGATAGGGGAGCCGTCTGTGTAGCGTCGCTCGACAAGATTTCATGGTTATATCTAGCCCTCATAGTGACTTGTTAGGGCTCACTTTGTCTTTGCATGCGCTGTGTCGCTATGTCAGGCCTTGTTCAGTATTGTATCAGACTTATTTATTTCTTGCTAGACTATCTGTTTTAAACCCTAAACCTTAAGGGCCTCATCCTAAGGCTAGGCAATCGTCTCTTCTCCAAAAAAAGATGAGAATTCTTTTTTTTGTAGGACAAGTGAGGAAATCTCGCGGACAATAGCCACACCTAGGCAACAACACCTTGGTGACAGCTGCACCAAGTGGATCTTGTTTATAAACTTCTTGGTGATCATGGGTTAAGCGGGACATGTGAGCATGTCACAGGGCCCAGTGCGACCTCGTTCACGTCATGGCGGACATTGGTGAAGAGGCTGGAATAATGGAGCTACGTGTAGTTTAGCCCCCCCCCCTCCCCCTCCCTCATTGGAAATGTGATGAGGACATGGCTACCATGTATATTTGTGAAATAATTTCTAATAAAATTATGCAATAATTTATTTATGTTATTCAGGACAAAAATATTTTACCTACTATTTCAGGCGGCCACTTCAGTAGTTTCCTAGAGGAACGATGACTTCATCTGCCCCCTCAACGACCGGGCGTCTTGGACGGTGGTCAACATTTGCTAGCATATATGGAAGGAATGGAACATAAGGGTATCATTGGGAAACACTCCAATTAATGGAGTTTTCCACCTCATCAAACAAGACGTGCTACTCCGTACAACTTCCATGCACTGGATCTCGGACGGCGAGAATGATCCACCACCGGAACCGGACTAATCTTTTCTTCTATCTTTGTTCTGTTGGTTCGGGCTACCTTTGACAGGCCACCTTTGACTGAACCTTGTAACACAACATTACCGCTCTTAGGCGTTGTTTGGATAAGAATATAGAGAACGCGATCTACGTAAGTCAAAGAAACTGCCTAACCGTATAAAATCTTGTTTGGCTCGTCTAACAACATCATGGATATAGGAAACTCGTTTCTCAAACACCCAGAATTCCGGATTTATAGGAAAACGAGTATTACTCATTTTTCCACAAACGCGATTAGTATATACGTATGCAACTGCTTTTCTCCGCCCCCGCCTTTTCCTCAACAAACTCAGCTGGCGCCAATTCTGCTGTTTGTGATTCCGTGCAGCCTGCTGCCCCGGGCGCCACTGGTCCAATAGTAAAACAGCTGATTTCTGTGCAGCCTGCATGGCCGGCGTTGAGTGGAGGCAGGGCCTATGAGTTGACCTGAAGCAGGGCCGCTCGCCGGGTAGAGCTTGTGCGGGGCCGACGGCGGACAAAGCGTAGTAGGCCTGGCAACCTAGCCGTTCAGAGGGGCGGACCGGCGGAGGCGCGCAGTAGCCGGCGTCTGCGCGCGGCAGCATGTACCTGGCGACCCAGGAGTCCAGCAGCAATCGGCATCCAGGGGGCGGAGGCGCGCTCTAGCCGGCGTCCGCGTACAAAATCTTCCATGGGCGAGACGAGGGAGCAGTAGTGTCATGGAGCAGAGGAAGAATCAGAGGAGAGCAGCATCTCCCCGAGCTTGGATGACGCCATGATGTGTGATTTGGGGAAGTGTGAGTCACTCACGAAGTCACGGGAGGAGAATGAGAATAGAAACAACTAGTGGTCGTGGGTATCCAAACAAGAAATTGCGCCGACCAGTTTTCCGGATTTTCTAACCAAACGCATTTTTTTATAAACTGATTATTCGCAAAAACAAACTTAAAACGGGTTTTCCTAAAAATCAGCTAAAAACTCATTTTCTATAATCCTAACGCTAATCTCCACTATCCAAACAACGCCTTAATATATCGGCAGAACACTGCCAATTTTCCTAACAGCAATGAAATAAGCCGGCGGCTGTATAAAATGCAGCTAGCTTGCTGTTCTGGCATTTTCGATTTTTTAATTATTTCTCTATCTATATCTGCGAGTTGGGCTGTCGATCTATCCTGGAGTGGATTCTGTGCTACCGCCTCTAAAAATAACAAGTTTATGAAAGAACTTCTCTCTTATCTACTATTCCCTCCGTCCTATAATGTAACACGCTTTTTGTATTAGTATAGTGTCAAAAAACGAGTTACATTATGAGACGAAGGGAGTAAAATGTTTGTAGAACCCCCCGATTAATCATATATATTGCATATTGTCGATCCAGAATGGATTTTCTTCCATTATTTTCAGTAATCAAGATGCAATAATTGGCTCCAAACAAATTAACTTTGATTTTCTTACCGTCGTGAAGCTTCAAGCTACAAGAAAACCTATTACTACCATCAGACCTATATATGTCCATTCAGTTGTGTGAATGCATATTATGCTCAATACATTTATATTACAACTGGCGCGCGGGACATTTTCTAGTTTACATGACATACCACTACTATCATCCATGAATTATTTCATATTTTCAGAAACCAGAAAGAAAAAAAGATAGAACATGGACTGCACGGACAAAACTAGCTGCACAAAATCCGACACGAGGACTGTGGTGGAAAAACCATCAAACAGTAACAGAGCTCTGCTAAAAGTGTTCTTTAATTGCGCTGCGGCCTGTCGTTCCCGCCGTACTTGGTTTAGGCTTGTAGCGCAGCTGATTAGCTGTTCATCAAGATGTTGATTTTGCTCCCAAAAAAAGAGATGTTGATGTCTAGAACCACTGTGCCCGTTTTGTCCCACTAACAGGCGGCGTGCCATCAAAATGCCGCCCGATACAGTCGTACATAGCAAGTATCAAGATGGCACTCGTTTGTACTCCCTTCGTTTTAAAATATAAGTCTTTTTAGACATTTTAATATAAACTACACACGAGGGATGTCAATGAATACTCATTACCCGCGTACCATGCGAATAAAAACCCTATTAAGATAAGGGTATAATATAAAAATTTATCCATAGGTATTTAAATGGGAAAATATCATACTCATAGGATAGAGAGGGTATGAGCATGGGTGGATTTGATGATTTGGCCCAGTTTACATGGGGTTTGATGATTTGCCCTTTGATTGTCTCAATGACACTGGCCCCGACCCCATCTGTTGAGTAACGTGATTGTATAGGAAAGCTAGGATAGCGTAGGATATTATTCTACCTTGCCTTGTACTCCAAAATGATCATGTACTCCTATATATATGCCCACGAGGCTCAAGCAATAAATCGAACTATTCCACCAATCCTTCTCTTTCCCTTCTAACATGGTATCTATCGCAAGTCGATCCTAAACCCTAGCTGTCGCCGCTTCCGCACTTGCGCGCCGCCCCCGGGGCGGTCGGCCTCCATGACCGCCGCCGGGGGCCGCGCCGCCCGTACCTAGGGTTCGTCCGTCGGCCGTGTTGGCCGGCTGCCCTAGAGAGTCTTTTTCCCGATCCTTTGATCCGGATTTTTCTCTCTCGCCGGTCGTTTTGATCGGCGTCTACTTTTTGGTTTTTCGATCTTTTCTTGATCGGTTTGCGTCGTCCACCGCCGCCGTCGACACCTCGCGCCTCTACTCCGACATCGGCGCAACCGACCGGCTACTTCACCGACCCGGCCGCCTCACGTGACAGGCAGCCCTCAAGGCCGTCGTCCGCGCGCCGGCCCGCCCATCGATCTACGCCGGCCGTCACCGCCCTGCTCCGACCGGGACTCCTGCATCACCCCGACCCGGCGGCCTCGCGCCATGCGGCGGCCAATCATAGCCGCCCTGCCGCCCGCCGCCGCCGGCTTCATCTCGGACTCCGCCGCCACCACGCCTCCACCGAGCGGCGTCCCCGACCTCGCGCGCGATCGGCTTGATCACCCGCTCGCCGCCGCGATCCGCCTCATCTACGCCGCGCGACTGACCTGGCCCATCAGTTACGCGCGCCTCCGCAGGTCCCGTGAAGATCGTCTCCGAGTTCAGCGCGCCCCTCCGCCGATCGAGCAACGGGCTGCTGCTGCGTCGCCCCGTCGGGCCGCAGCACCGCCGCCCCGTGGTTCTTCTCCCGACTGCACCGACCCGCGTCACCGCTGCGTCGCCCCTTCGGGCCGTAGTGTCGCGGCCCGCGGTCTACCGCCACCCCGAGGCCGTCCGCTCCAGGCCGTCCCCGTGGCTGCACCGACCCTCGCGCCGCCGCTGCGTCGCCCCATCGGGCCGTAGCGAGCGTGGCACGCGGTCCACGCCGCCGTCTCAAGGCCGTCCACGCAGTTGCACCACCCCGCGCTTCGCCGTTGTGCCGCCCCTTCGGGCTGTAGCACCGCGGCCCGCGGTCCCTACGACCGTCCCGAGGTCTTCCGTCGTCACCCCGACCTGCCCGCCGCCGCTGCGTCGCCCCTTCGGGCCGTAGCGCCGCGGCCCGCGGTCCACCGCCGTCCCCGCGCGTCGACTTCCTGTGGCATGCGCCGCACCACCTCCTTTGGCGCGGGAACGCCACCGTCCACGCCGGTCTTCGTCACGTTGTCGGGTTCTTCGCCTACTTCGAGCACCGCCGCCGCGCTCCTGACCTAGCCGCCGCCGCCGCCGTCAGGCCGCCGCCGCCGCTCTTCTTTTGTAGCCGCCGCCGCAGCCCCCGTAGCCGCCGCAGCCGCCCGTCCACCTCCTTCGTCTTCGTCCAGCACCAGCCCGTCGCTAGCGTCGTCGTCATCTACCCCGTCCGCTTCATCTACTCTGATCACCGCGGGCGACATTGGCCCGTGCCGATTGGCGCCGCAACCATCGTCGAGTCCTTCTCTGCTGGCCTCTCCGACTTCTTCGACATGGCGTACAGCTCGTGCAGGTCCCTGTCTACGCATGCCCGGTGCTGGCAACACCGCCGCGTGCCTTCGTCCACGACGTGTCCCCGGGCCCGGCAAGCCTGGTGCGGCGCTTCGTCAACTTCGTCTTCGTCCGTCTACGCATGCCCAGTGCTGGCAACACCGACGCGTGCCTTCGTCTATGATGTGTCCCCGGGGTTGGCAACCCCGGCACGACGCGTCGTCAACATCATCTACTTCCTGGCGCATCACTACTTCGACACCACTGCACCCACGACTAACTCGGCGCCTCCTTGCGCCCGCGGCTCCGCGGCGACTTTCTCGACACCGGCTACCCCGACTCAACATCGACCACTGCATTCTTCGCACAGCTACCTCGACCACGGCTCCACCACCCACGCTCTCGGCTACCTCGACAAACGGCACAAAGGGCTATCGCCTTGCTTGAGCAACCTCGTCGGTTGCCACTCCAGCCACGACTCCGTGATGCGTCGACCGTTATGACTGTGGGGGGGGGGTGTCCGTCGGCTTGCCTTCGGATTCTTCTCCAGTCCCACTGTCTGCGTCGCTACCGTTGTGACTACGGGGGGATGTTGAGTAACGTGATTGTATAGGAAAGCTAGGATAGCGTAGGATATTATTCTATCTTGCCTTGTACTCCAAGATGATCATGTACTCCTATATATATGCTCACGAGGCTCAAGCAATAAATCGAACTATTCCACCAATCCTTCTCTTTCCCTTCTAACACCACCTGGTAGCCTCTCAGGGGGGGGGGGGTGGCAAATTATCAAATGGAGAAGTAACGTGGGCAAAAGATCCAATTTTCCTATGGGCATGGGATCGTATAACCCATGCCCGCGTATCCATGTACCAATCTAAATTGTTGGCAAGTGGGTTTCCTTTAATATCTTAATGTATTAATTTTCCCTTCCTAATCACGCTAGGTAAAAGCTGTAATGTGTAGTCAAATTATCACTATAATTTATCGTGATTTTGTGAACTTAAAGTGTATGCCTATATGTTGTTATTCATAGTTATGTATTGTTGTTTAATACTTCCTTCGTTTTTAATTAGTTCGCATATTAGATTTGGTCAAAGTCAAGCTTTACAAAATTTAACCAAGTTTATAAACAAAAATATTAAAATATACAATTACACATCAACAACATTAGATTTATTATTGAATGTATTTTCA
The DNA here is from genome assembly GCF_002162155.2 of Triticum dicoccoides. Classification (NCBI taxonomy): domain Eukaryota; kingdom Viridiplantae; phylum Streptophyta; class Magnoliopsida; order Poales; family Poaceae; genus Triticum; species Triticum dicoccoides. The sequence continues at coordinate 483,149,250 of NC_041387.1, read as the reverse complement.
CATCATATAGATTTATTATGATAAATGTCTATATTGTTTTCTATAAACTTGGTCAAACTTTACGAAGTTTGACTTCAGTCAACTCTAATATGCAGAGTAAATAAAAACGGAGGGAGTATTTTTATATGTCGCTTTGTAGGCAAGTATTTTTGTTTATGAAAATGTGTTGTCGTACGTTGTTGTTTAAAACATGTTGCTATTAATAATTTATAATTATATGTTGCTTTTTACAACTATTTACTACACAATTGACGTGTAGTAAATGCGGGTATTTTTACCCGTGGATACCCATGTAACCTGTCGGGTGACTGGTATGGGAAAAAATTATACCCTTCACGGATATGGGTGATAGGTAAATACAGGGTGGACGGGTAAGGGTATGGAATGGCTCCACCCGTACACATACCCTGCGGGTGCCATTCCTAGGCAGGATGAATATAGACATATTTTAGAATGAAGTTCATTTATTTTTCTTTGTATGTAGTCTACATTAAAATCTTTAAAAAAACTTATATTTAGAAACGGTGGGAGTAGAAGTCATAAAATACTAGCATGTTGTATGAGAAAAATCCTCTGTTTACTTTTCTTTTCTTGATGCTCTACTCTACTGCCAACAAGATAGTTACACTAAGTACTATACCTACTCATGACAGATAAACCCGCCCAATCACCACCGGTTCACAAATGCAAAGCCAGCATAAAGACCAAACGAGTGCGGTTTCTCCACCTGCTCCCTCGCCCACCTGCTCCCTCCCACCTGCTCCCTCCCGCCGGCGGCCACTCCGGCCCCGGCGTCCACTCTCCTCGGCGTTGGCCGCCCCGACCGCGCCGCCCAACCCGCGGCCTTGGCCATGGCCTCGTCTCCCCCGCCCTCCACCGTCGTCGGGCGCTCCCGTGAGGACAGATGGCTCGAGTCGAGCCCTTCTTCCGCCGGGTCGCCGCCCACCTACCGCCAGGTCCTCTGCCGCCCGCCATCGCCTCCCCGGGAACCCGCCCCCTCCCGTTCTCCTTCCCCTGAGCAGTCGCCGACAGGCCCGGCTCCACCGCCTGCCCCGCGCCCACCTCTCCGCTCCGAGATTTGCCGGATGCCTGGGGAGGAGGTGGATGCGTGTGTGCCCTGGCAGGTGGTGGTGAGCTGCAAGCGGCCCCGGCCGCGCGCGCAGGACAGCCGTCGACGTGGCCCAGACGTGCGTCCCCGCCCAAGGCCGTCTTGGCTCCGCGAGGGGAACTGCCCCCGGTGCTTGGGCTCGGGTCATCCCCTCTCCGATTGCAGGAAGGATATTCGATGCCATCGCTGTCGATTCTTCGGCCACAAGGCCAAGTCTTGCTCCCTCCCCTGGGCCATCGCGTCCTCCTCAGTGTCACATCCCTGGTCCTGTTATGCACTAGGCTAGACCCTCATGTGAGCATCATGTTTTAATTCAAATGAAATTTGAATTGAGGAATTTTCAAAAGCCTCAGAAGACCTCTAAAAATAACCAACATTTAAATCTCATCAAATGAGTCCAAAGAAATGTTCCTGTTACTCTGTGAAAATATTGGTAAGAGGAAAAATTCAAACCAATATTTTTGGAATCACAGAATTATTTATTTTTGGGCCTTTGACTTAAACCAATGACATATTTGAGTTGAATTTATTTCTATTATATAAGAAATAAAGTTCAAATATTTTTGTAAGTTGCCTGTGACCTTGGACTAGTTCCTGAGCTCACATAGAATTTACAGAAAGTTTTAGAAAAATGATTTGATATTTTAAATCAAATAAAAACCAATTGCAGAAAATAGAAAAGAGAAAGAAAGAGAGAGAGAACCCACCTGGACTTACCTGGCGCCCACCAACCGGCCCAGCTCCAACGGCCCAGCCCATCACCGCCTCCTCCCTGTCGTCTTCCTCCCTCGCCAGAAGGACGGAGGCGCGTGCCCGCCCCGCGCCGGCCACCTCCTCCCTCCCTGCCTGCCTGGCCCCTCTCCGATGCGCCTAGACGACGCCACGGAGATGCCGAACCCCCTCGACCTCTCTATCACTCTCCCCGTGGCCCTCCTCTCCTTTGCTTCCTCTCTCTCACTCGCCCGAACGCAGCCATTGCCACCGACGCCGTTCGCCGCGGCCACCGGCCACCCCTCGCCCTGCCGCGGGGCTCAGGAGCTCCGCCTCGACCCCCTCTTCCTCCCCACCGATCCACGGCCCTCCGGAAGCCCTGCAGCGTCGCCCTCAAGCTCATCTTCAACCTTCGGCCGCCGTCAACCTCATCATCGATTCGCCGCCGTTCGTGCTTCCCCGAGCTCGCTGACCCTCCCTGCATGATCCCCGTGAGCCCCCGAACCGATTTCCCCTCTCCTTTGCCCTGTAAGGCCGCTGTAGCCGTGCTAACCACCGCGGCTGAGAGCTTCTCGCCGCCGGCCATGGCGTGGCCGTGGCCACAGCCACCGCAGCTCGCTCCCGAGCCCACCGTCGTGCTCACCGCAACCTCAGTAGCCCGTAGCCACCACCAGCTCCTCCTGTCGTGCCTCCTAGCGACGACCCGAGCTCGCCCGAGCTCCGGCAGCCGCCAACGTCGTCGTCGGCGTCTTTTCCGACCATCCCGAGCCCAACCGCCACCACCACTCGATGCGCGAGCTCCCCAGCTACGCGTAGCGCATCTTCGCCGTCGATTTGGTCGACGAAGGACCAAATCCGAGCCTCGCTGCCGTGTCTGGCCTCGCCGGCATCGAGTCGCCGGCGGGTTTGACCCTGCTGACCAGGGGTTTGACCTCCCTGGGATTAACACGTGTGGGCCCTGCACCTGACAAGATTAGTTTAGGACTAATTACCCCTGCTGACACTGACAGTGGGTTCCGTGGCTATTAATTTGATTAGCTAGAATTAATTAACTCTGTTAGTCACTTGTGTCACTGACGTGTGGACCCCGCTGGTCAGGTTTGACCCGGACCAGCCCCTGTTGACCTGCTGACGTCATGCCAACGTCATGCTGACGCAGTAGATTTATTTATTTCAGAAAATAGCTAAAACTTCTAAAAATAATAGTAATTCAACCGTGACTCCAAATCAAACAAATTATATATGTAAAATTATCAGAAAAATTCAAGGAATCCATCTGTACCATTTTCATACATGTTTGAACAATGTTTGTCCTCTGTTTTGGACAAAAAAAATAAATGGCAGTTAAACTCTCACATATGGAGTTTGAATTTGAATCTTGTATTCAAACCAACCCCATTTAACTTGTTGCTAGATGCATTACCCCAAAACACATTCATATTGGTATGTCATAGCATGCATCATACTGTGCATTGCATTGATCATGTTTCTTCTGTGTTTGCCGGTGTTGTTCCCCCTCGGTAGACGCTGTACCGATGATGTGATCGTTGACACTGATGAAGACTGAATGTTATCTTCAGAAGTGCCAGCAAGCAAAACCCCCTTGTTCATTCCGATACAATCCTACTCTCTCGCCCTGCTCTCTTTTACTGCATTAGGACAACAACGAGTCATTTGTTACTTGCTGCGGTAGCTGAACCCCTTTATCCTCTACATGACCTGTCATTGCCACAGTAAATAGATAAAACCCACTAGTATGAGTAGGAATTGTTTGAGCCCTGTTGTGCCTACTCATACATGTTTGTTTGTCATGCCTGCTACTGCTTAGAGTTGAGTCAGGTCTGATTCATCGGGGATGAATCAGAGGTGTGTGAACATGTCCTACTGTGTGTGAGCTAAGTGTGTGAACACGATTTGGTAAAAGGTAACGGTGAGAGGCCATGTAGGAGTACATGGTGGGTTATCTCATTGAAGCCGTCCTCAGGAACTGAGTTCTGTGTTTGTGATCCATGATTTCAGCTACTACCATGCATTGGGCCCTGAAATATGACCCCGCTCGACTTCTTATTCACCCTAGTCCTCTGTCCAGGAGTTGCAAGTAGTTTCTGGTGTTTGTAGCTTACTGGAGGCCGTGGACAGCGCTAACCCGCGGGGTGGGCTGTGATGCGGTAGGTACGTGGCACGGTGTACCGAATACCCATTAGGTATCTCGGGAACCCTGTACACATCATTCGGGGCCGTATGGGAAACCTCGGCCGGACTCCCTGCGGATGGAACCTGGATAGGCGATAAACCTGGACTAGAGACTTAGGTGTTTAGGTAGGTCGTGGTCAACACCCACGTCGGCTTTCGCTTGAAGTCTGCCGAGCACATGTCGTGTGCAGACGCTAAGTGGTGGAAACATGTATGAAGAAGTACACCCCTGCAGGGTTAACATCATCTATTCGAATAGCCGTGTCCGCGGTAAAGGACTTCTGGGTTGCTTATATCAGTTCATAGACAAGTGAAAGTGGATACCCTAAAATACGCAAGATAAGCATGAGTGCTATGGATGGCGTTCTCGTAGGGAGACGGGAGCGGATCCATAGTGGTGTATTGATATGGTGAATATGTGGACTCGTGTGCGCCACCTCAAAAGAGTTACTTGCAGTCGTAGTTCAGGATAGCCACCGAGTCAAAGCTGGCTTGCTGCAGTTAAACCCCCACCACCCCTTTGTTGATAATGATGCATATGTAGTTAGTTCTGATGTAAGTCTTGCTGGGTACATTTGTACTCACGTTTGCCTATTTTATGTTTTTTGCATAGAGACTTCGGTCTCGCTAGTAGTTCCGCATGGACTTCGATGTTTAGCTTGTTACCTCAGCTACGATCTTGTGCCCTCGGCAGGATCTGGTAGATAGTCAGGCTTCTCAGCCTTTTCCATTTATAGACATCTGTACTCAGACATGATAGCTTCCGCTTGTGTTTTGACTTGTATGCTCTGAATTTTGGGTCATGAGACCCCTGTTTGTAATATCTCTCTCCTCGGAGCCTATTGAATAAATACTTGAGTTGTAGAGTCATGTTGTGATGCCATGTTGTATTTGCACATATCGGGCATATTGTGTGTATGTTATTGAAATGCTTGGTATGTGTGGGATCTGACTATCTAGTTGTTTATCCTTAGTAGCCTCTCTTAACGGGAAATGTCTCCTAGTGTTTCCACTGAGCCATGGTAGCTTGCTACTGCTCCGGAACACTTAGGCTGGCCGGCATGTGTCCTTCTTCGTTCCTGTGTCTGTCCCTTCGGGGAAATGTCACGCATTGAGTACCGGAGCCCTGTTAGCCCGCTACAGCCCGGTTTACCGGAGTCCTGCTAGCCCAGTGCTACAGCCCGGACCCACTTGCTGATGACCAACACGTTTGATGTTGGATCATGGATGCCTGTCCCTATAAGTCTGTGCCACTTTGGGTTTACGATTAGTCATGTCAGCCCGGCTCCTTATCATATGGATGCTAGCGACATCATCATATACGTGAGCCAAAAGGCGCAAACGGTCCCGGGCAAAGGTAAGGCGACACCCGTGAGAATACCATGCGTGAGGCCGCAAAGTGATATGAGGTGTTACAGGCTAGATCGATGTGACATTGAGTCGGGGTCCTGACAGCTTTGGTATCAGAGCTTGACTGCCTGTAGGATTACCAAGCTAAACTGGTCGAAGTTGAGTCTAGAAATTCTTTAGTTATATAAGGGAATTGATTGTGGGATGGAACGTAAGGCTCTTTTTACTCCTTATACCTTATGCCCTTCTGATCTGAGTCATCTTATCTTTCCTACGGGGTTAAGGAACTAGGCTTTCTCTTCTTTCTATCAGGATCACGTGTTACTAATCCGTAGACTTATGAGATTGTTGGATTTAAGCTTGAGTTCAGCTCCTACGACTTCTGTATGTTAACTGTTGATCTCGAAACCTTGCTATTGTGCTTCTGAGTGGCTATGCCACCATTTTTGTAGCATGTCTCAAATCTTTTTGATCATTTATAGCCGTTATGCTGCCCGAGTCATCCCAGGTTTCTAAACAGTCTGATGCATTTGCAAATCCCTTCTTCCCGTTCCCGATGTCCTTTTGGTCAGATCAATCACACAAATTAGTGAGTTGAGGTACTTTATTGCCTCGACATATATGTTGGAGTTAATAATTATGACCCTAAGTGCTTAGGGGATCATCTAGTGGTCTAGCCACGATCTGTGTTTCCAGTGTGATGATTCTGGCCGTCATTATCGAAAGCATCCCGAGATGCCATTTAGTTAGTAGGCATTCTATTTCTGGGTTTTGAACCCGAGATTCACCCCATTTACCTCATGTTGATAGTGTTGCTAGTTCCTTTAGGAAATTAGTAACTTTTGCATTAGTCCTCGAGGTCCATGGTATTTTCCTTCTTCCAAATACCATGAACCATTCAGGCAGAAGTTATTTGAACCAAAAGATCACAATCAGAGTACTCTTGAGGAGTTCTCCATTCATAAATCGTGACTCTGCCAGTCCTACCTCTCTGCATGGGTTATCCGGAAGAAACATATTGAACTTGGTTCGACATACTAATCTATGCATCCACAACTCAGAAAATTATATGTTCTTTGAGTTGTCCCTCTTAGTTGTCTTCCGACCCCTGTCTATCATTTGATAGTCAAGAGTATGCGTGCATTCGTTCATCGATACCTATTACTCTTGTGGTCCGTCAAGCCATTCTATTCCGGAATGACTAGGAGAAACAAACTCCAGTACCTCATCCATATCTAGGATTGGGTCTTAGCAGTTGTACTCCGCAGATCAAAATACTAATCCAGTTTTTGTTCTGTTCCACCCTGGAGTGTTACCATCTTTATATTAAGATTATCATGGGAATTGCACACCATCCTATGAATTCTTGGTGCAGTGATACTTCTCTCCATCATTATTCATTTCTCGGTTCCCGTGTTGTTATAACCAGAATGTCGACAAGTGAATCGTGATGTGTGAGATCAATACTCCTAGCAACCTTGTTGCTTGGTAGTTAAATGGACAATAACCTCATTCTTAACGTGTTGGTTCTTGAATCATCATTCTAAGATTGATCGTGCTACCTTGTCCATCTTCCTGGTGCACATTTCGATTGATGAGTTAGGATTTTGTCAAGTCCTCGCTCATTTGATCATATCGTCTTGCCCTGAAAAGCAAGATTGTTCTCGATCTTAGTAACATATCGGTGGTTCGTGATTTTCCGAATATCTTCTCGAAAGTATCACCAGGTTGTCACCTGACTGTTATGTTGAGCTCGTGATCAAGTTGGTTTATCCTGTAAACCATCCTTTCTCCAAGAATCCGTGTTGGATACCCCTGAGCTAGTTGGTTAAGCTATGCAACAACTTGGAGAGTTGGAAGATAAAAGCTTACCTGACTTAGTTCATTTCAAAGGGATATCCTTTGTATGTGTGTGTTGAAGAAAGTTGATATTTCATCGACTGACCCTCGTGATCAGTTAATGGACCTATCATCTTGTCCAACCTTTGATTTGGGTGTGGGCTATCCTCAAATCAAGTCAGAACCAATGATGTTCGTAATGTTGTCTTACTCGTGGTTTTTCCTCAAGCATACACCATTATATTCTTTGGTCTGACCAATGCTATCACCGTGTTCACTTAACTATGGAATTCCTTTTAAAAGGAAACCCGAATGAATTGTTGTTGAGCCCATTGACAACATCCTTATCTCCTCCATGATTTTGTTGAACATTAAGCTAGTGTTGGAAACTTTTGAAAGCATTTCTTCATGCTAGTTCATGAAGCATATGTTCGGATGTAAGAAGTGACTTCCTCCAGTTCATGTGCATTTGATGCAAGTTGCCGCTGTGGATTCGAGAAAGTCAATGTTGTTTCCTTTGGAATCATCCCAAATCAGTCATGCATACGTGCGAAGTATTCTGTGGTTCGGAGACTTGCAACCTCCACTCTATAGGTGTCCCGAGCACACCAACCCAGCGATTGATTTGTTCAAGGAGAGGAAGTTCCTTCTTAAGAGTATACCTTATGCAAGGACTTCGATATCCTCGATGATGGTTCCTCCTCCTGAACTCGGTAGTGTTTTATTATAAGACTAGTTTGTGGTCATGCTTGTCTTGGACAACATGTTCACATGTTGTAGCAGAACCAGCTCATGTTTTGGAGCTTGCTATCGTAATTCATTTCCCGAGAATCTTGCAACGTCATCTCATCGATTTGTGTTGCAAACTTTCGTTTTTCTTCCTAGACTCGATGAGTCTGGAATATCCTGACACCAACCAGATCTGAATCTCAGGCAGATATGATGGTTTGGAACATTTCCCAAGAACTATAATATCGGTCCCTCGGAAACCGGTAAAGTGGATATCGTGGCCAACACACCCAGCCGGAAGACCTGTTATTATAATATCTTGATTGAGGAAGTTGGCCACCTCCCCATAAGGATTTAGTAGTATCTACTCCCTAGTTGTTCCTTATGGATTTTTGTGTTTCTGAAGTCCGACCTTTTTACTTGATGGTCTGGTTACCAAACCATTTCAATAAATGGATTATGCTAGCACATTAAGGAGAGCATTAGAAGCGGAGTGCTAAATGTCTCTCGGTCGATCATCCAGATTTTATTTCCTTGGCCCCGCCAAGGGTGAAATCTGAGAAAGTGTTATCTTCCTTTGCATCTGCATCATCCATCATCATTCATCATGGTAGCAAGTTGTGTTGCCAGGATCCTTGACACGGATATTGGTAAAATCTTGATGATTATGGAAATGCTCAAGTTCTTGAGAGCACGCGCAAGTGCTAGGTTTGATCGTCGGCATTAACTGTATAGTGCTCTCAGTTTCCTCGGCAATGCTATGACCTTTTCAAACAGTGAATCCACTCTCTATTGTTGGGTTCTTCCCAGGTTACCAGAATCATTCCCAGCATTTGCATTTTGTTCCCAGCTTGCACCGCCAATGTGCCATTCTACCATGGGTCTCTTCCATTTCCAGTGGTAAGCAAATTCATCCATTACGTTGTCTTCAACAAGGTAATCCACATCATCCAAGTCCGAGTATGCCATTCTACCGACCCCCTCCAAACGATCGCTCGAGAATTGCCTTAGGCTGGTTTAAAGAGTTTCAATGATCTCTGAATCAAAGGTAATTCTTTTTGCCACTTAAGGGGATATATCTACGAGTCACCATCCCTAAGGTGCCTCGTTGTGGTATCATGGCAACTCAACTCCTCGCTACGTTGACAATCGTTTACCACCTTTTTAAGTGTGGAATTGTAGTCTACCTGGTAAACCTCCGTCATTTGTTCCACTCCTTTCCGCTAGAGGTGTGCTCCGTCTCTCAGCTCAAGAGATGTTACTATGTCTCATTCCGTGAGTTAATCCTGAGTTGTTCGACCTTCGAGAAGAACGATTCTTTTGGGGTCTTTCCTTCCTCTCATTGTCATGATAGTTGGAGTTCTCAGAGCAAGACATCGAGACAATGATGGTGAACGAATCAACGTTCATTTGAAGTGCAACCTGGATCGTGAAGATTGTGCTAGTTTGCGTTCCCCCTTCACCCTCCCCTATGCTTGAATCTCGGGACGAGATTTTTGTTTAGTGGGGGTGAGTTGTCACATCCCTGGTCCTGTTATGCACTAGGCTAGACCCTCATGTGAGCATCATGTTTTAATTCAAATGAAATTTGAATTGAGGAATTTTCAAAAGCCTCAGAAGACCTCTAAAAATAATCAACATTTAAATCTCATCAAATGAGTCCAAAGAAATGTTCCTGTTACTCTGTGAAAATATTGGTAAGAGGAAAAATTCAAACCAATATTTTTGGAATCACAGAATTATTTATTTTTGGGCCTTTGACTTAAACCAATGACATATTTGAGTTGAATTTATTTCTATTATATAAGAAATAAAGTTCAAATATTTTTGTAAGTTGCCTGTGACCTTGGACTAGTTCCTGAGCTCACATACAATTTACAGAAAGTTTTAGAAAAATGATTTGATATTTTAAATCAAATAAAAACCAATTGCAGAAAATAGAAAAGAGAAAGAAAGAGAGAGAGAACCCACCTGGACTTACCTGGCGCCCACCAACCGGCCCAGCTCCAACGGCCCAGCCCATCACCGCCTCCTCCCTGTCGTCTTCCTCCCTCACCAGAAGGACGGAAGCGCGTGCCCGCCCCGCGCCGGCCACCTCCTCCCTCCCTGCCTGCCTGGCCCCTCTCCGATGCGCCTAGACGACGCCACGGAGATGCCGAACCCCCTCGACCTCTCTATCACTCTCCCCGTGGCCCTCCTCTCCTTTGCTTCCTCTCTCTCACTCGCCCGAACGCAGCCATCGCCACCGACGCCGTTCGCCGCGGCCACCGGCCACCCCTCGCCCTGCCGCGGGGCTCAGGAGCTCCGCCTCGACCCCCTCTTCCTCCCCACCGATCCACGGCCCTCCGGAAGCCCTGCAGCGTCGCCCTCAAGCTCATCTTCAACCTTCGGCCGCCGTCAACCTCATCATCGATTCGCCGCCGTTCGTGCTTCCCCGAGCTCGCTGACCCTCCCTGCATGATCCCCGTGAGCCCCCGAACCGATTTCCCCTCTCCTTTGCCCTGTAAGGCCGCTGTAGCCGTGCTAACCACCGCGGCCGAGAGCTTCTCGCTGCCGGCCATGGCGTGGCCGTGGCCACAGCCACCGCAGCTCGCTCCTGAGCCCACCGTCGTGCTCACCGCAACCTTAGTAGCCCGTAGCCACCACCAGCTCCTCCTGCCGTGCCTTCTAGCGACGACCCCGAGCTCGCCCGAGCTCCGGCAGCCGCCAACATCGTCGCCGGTGTCTTTTCCGACCATCCCGAGCCCAACCGCCACCACCACTCGATGCGCGAGCTCCCCAGCTACGCGTAGCGCATCTCCGCCGTCGATTTGGTCGACGGAGGACCAAATCCGAGCCTCGCCGCTGTGTCTGGCCTCGCCGGCGTCGAGTCGCCGGCGGGTTTGACCCCGCTGACCAGGGGTTTGACCTTCCTGGTATTAACACGCGTGGGCCCTGCACCTGACAAGATTAGTTTAGGACTAATTACCCCTGCTGACACTGACAGTGGGCCCCGTGGCTATTAATTTGATTAGCTAGAATTAACTAACTCTGTTAGTCACTTGTGTCACTGACGTGTGGACCCCGCTGGTCAGGTTTGACCCGGACCAGCCCCTGTTGACCTGCTGACGTCATGCCAACGTCATGCTGACGCAGTAAACCCTTTTCTGTATTTTAAATAAATCTAAACGATTTATTTATTTCAGAAAATAGCTAAAACTTCTAAAAATCATAGTAATTCAACCGTGACTCCAAATCAAACAAATTATATATGTAAAATTATCAGAAAAATTCAAGTAATCCATCTGTACCATTTTCATACATGTTTGAACAATGTTTGTCCTCTGTTTTGGACAAAACAAATAAATGGCATTTAAACTCTCACATATGGAGTTTGAATTTGAATCTTGTATTCAAACCAACCCCATTTAACTTGTTGCTAGATGCATTAGCCCAAAACACATTCATATTGCCATGTCATAGCATGCATCATACTGTGCATTGCATTGATCGTGTTTCTTCTGTGTTTGCCGGTGTTGTTCCCCCTCGGTAGACGCTGTACCGATGATGTGATCGTTGACACTGATGAAGAATGAATGTTATCTTCAGAAGTGCCAGGCAAGCAAAACCCCCTTGTTCATTCCGATACAATCCTACTCTCTCGCCCTGCTCTCTTTTACTGCATTAGGACAACAATGAGTCATTTGTTACTTGCTACGGTAGCTGAACCCCTTTATCCTCTGCATGACCTGTCATTGCCACAGTAAATAGATAAAACCTACTAGTATGAGTAGGAGTTGTTTGAGCCCTGTTGTGCCTACTCATTCATGTTTGTTTGTCATGCCTGCTACTGCTTAGAGTTGAGTCAGGTCTGATTCATCGGGGATGAATCAGAGGTGTGTGAACATGTCCTACTGTGTGTGAGCTAAGTGTGTGAACACGATTTGGTAAAAGGTAACGGTGAGAGGCCATGTAGGAGTACATGGTGGGTTGTCTCATTGAAGCCGTCCTCAGGAACTAAGTTCTGTGTTTGTGATCCATGATTTCAGCTACTACCATGCATTGGGCCCTGAAATATGACCCCGCTCGACTTCTTATTCACCCTACTCCTCTGTCCAAGAGTTGCAAGTAGTTTCTGGTGTTTGTAGCTTACTGGAGGCCGCGGACAGCGCTGACCCGCGGGGTGGGCTGTGATGCGGTAGGTACGTGGCACGGTGTACCGAATACCCGTTAGGTATCTCGAGAACCCTGTACACATCGTTCGGGGCCGTATGGGAAACCTCAGCCGGACTCCCTGTGGATGGAACCTGGATAGGCGATAAACCTGGACTAGAGACTTAGGTGTTTAGGTAGGTCGTGGTCTACACCCACGTCGGCTTTCGCTTGAAGTCTGCCGAGCACATGTCGTGTGCAGACGCTAAGTGGTGGAAACATGTATGAAGAAGTACACCCCTGCAGGGTTAACATCATCTATTCGAATAGCCGTGTCCGCGGTAAAGGACTTTTGGGTTGCTTATATCAGTTCATAGACAAGTGAAAGTGGATACCCTAAAATACGCAAGATAAGCGTGAGTGCTATGGATGGCGTTCTCGTAGGGAGACGAGAGCGGATCCATAGTGGTGTATTGATATGGTGAATATGTGGACTCATGTGCGCCACCTCAAAAGAGTTACTTGCAGTCGTAGTTCAGGATAGCCACCGAGTCAAAGCTGGCTTGCTGCAGTTAAACCCCCACCACCCCTTTGTTGATAATGATGCATATGTAGTTAGTTCTGATGTAAGTCTTGCTGGGTACATTTGTACTCACGTTTGCCTATTTTATGTTTTTTGCAGAGAGACTTCGGTCTCGCTAGTAGTTCCGCGTGGACTTCGATGTTTAGCTTGTTACCTCAGCTACGATCTTGTGCCCTCGGCAGGATCTGGTAGATAGTCAGGCTTCTCAGCCTTTTCCATTTATAGACGTCTGTACTCAGACATGATAGCTTCCGCTTGTGTTTTGACTTGTATGCTCTGAATTTTGGGTCATGAGACCCCTGTTTGTAATATCTCGCTCCTCGGAGCCTATTGAATAAATACTTGAGTTCTAGAGTCATGTTGTGATGCCATGTTGTATTTGCACATATCGGGCATATTGTGTGTATGTTATTGAAATGCTTGGTATGTGTGGGATCTGACTATCTAGTTGTTTATCCTTAGTAGCCTCTCTTACCGGGAAATGTCTCCTAGTGTTTCCACTGAGCCATGGTAGCTTGCTACTGCTCCGGAACACTTAGGCTGGCCGGCATGTGTCCTTCTTCGTTCATGTGTCTGTCCCTTTGGGGAAATGTCACGCATTGAGTACCGGAGCCCTGTTAGCCCGCTACAGCCCGGTTTACCGGAGTCCTGCTAGCCCAGTGCTACAGCTCGGACCCACTTGCTGATGACCGACATGTTCGATGCTGGGTCATGGATGCATGTCCCTGTAAGTCTATGCCACTTTGGGTTTACGAGTAGTCATGTCAGCCCGGGCTCCTTATCATATGGATGCTAGCGACATCATCATATACGTGAGCCAAAAGGCGCAAACGGTCCCGGGCAAAGGTAAGGCGACACCCGTGGGAATACCGTGCGTGAGGCCGCAAAGTGATATGAGGTGTTACAGGCTAGATCGATGTGACATTGAGTCGGGGTCCTGACACTCAGATGGGTCGCCCCCACCGCTTCGGCGCCGCGTCCCAGCTCCAGTCGCCGCGAATGGCCATCCCTCGTCCTCAGGATCCGTGGCCACCACGCGCACCTCTTTGGGCTTGCTCACGCCCACGTCGGGTGCTTCTGGGGTTGGCGCACCCGTGCTCTCCGGGTCTGCCCAGGGCGCCGGCGCGCCCTTGGGTCGCGCGTCCCCCATGTCCTCTGGTTGGACCATGGCGGGGGCGTCTCGGGCCGCCCTGCCGTCTCCTGCCTCCTCTGCCCCGGCGACCTCCTCGCGGCCCTCTTTGCCGACCTCGGTCGCCTCCTCCGTTGCCACGCCGCTCTCCGGGCACCCAATGTTTCGCCCCGCGCCCGCTGTGTGCTACCTCCTACGCTCCCAGGAAGTCATCAAAGCGGAGAGCGCGCTCGCGCTGCTCGTCCTCGTCGCGGGATGCCGCTCGGGTGTGTCGTGCGAGGAGGTTTCCGACGCCATCTGCTCCTAGTGCGATCTTGTCGCCGACGAGTTCTCCGTCCATAGGCATGCTCCTGAAGACTTCCTCCTCCGCTTCTCCAGCTTGGAGTCCCGTGCACGTGTCGCCATGAGCCGTGTTCGCACCTCCCGGTTCAGGTTGATCTTCCATCCTAGGGGACGCGAGGCTGGCTTCGAGCCCGTTAAGGCGCTCTTCCTCGTGTCGCTAGAGATCTTTGGCATCCCTGATCATGCTTGGCACCGGGCGGCCGTCGAAACTCTGCTTGCCCCCTTATGCAAGGTTGAGCATCTTGCCCCCAAGACCCGCAGCCTCGCCGACATGTCAGTCTTCCGTTTGAGTGCGTGGACTATCAACCCGGACACGGTCCCGCTGTCACAGCCCCAGATCAGCCCTTGTTTGTTTTTGCTTTAGCATCCATGCAACATGTTTAAATTTTATGAAATTTGAAATGGGGATTGCCTAAACCCTAGTACCAAATGGAATTCAAATAGGTTCAACCCAAAAATATTTTCAGTGATCCAAATGGCTTCCAAAAATGTTCATCATTTCTGGAAAAGGCTTGAAACCATAACCAGAGGGTTGCACATTTTTTCCATGACATATTTGGTCACTGAATAAAATCATATGTACTTTGCTTTTGGGCATTTAAATGCTAGTAAATATCTTAAATGCCCAAATAATTCTAAAAATAAGTGTGGGTTGTTGGAAATAATCTAAACAGAGCCCCTGATTATTTTCTGGATTTTTAGAGATGCCTAAGTATTTTTAATAAAGCCTCACAGTTACAGAAAAATAGAAAACAGTAATTAAAATAAAAGACAGAGAGAGAGAAGGACTTACCTGTGAAGCCCACCTGGTGGCCCAACAGGACCGGCCCAGCGCGGCCCAGCCCGCCACCGCTACTCCCCCCCCTGTCGTCTTCCTCTTGCCAGTGGGAGCAGTTGCGTGCTCGCACGCGCGCGGCCGAGGAGGCCACCTCCTCCCTGCCTGGCTGCCTCCTCCTTCCCTGGTCCCTCCCGCGACGCCACGCAGCCCCGACCCCCTCTCACTTCTCCCTCGCTCTCTGGACCTCCCTCCCCCTCGCTCCTCTGTTTCCCCTCCCGCGACCGAACGGAGCCGCCGCCACCGACGAGAGCCACCGTGGCTACCGGCCACCCCACGGCTCACCGACGCCCCAGGAAGCTCCGCCGGTCCTCCCTCTACCTCCTCAACGAGCCACGAGGCCCCGGACGTGCCACAACACCGCCCTTGATGCCTTCTTCAACCTCGGGACCGCCGGCCATCTTCGTCAAATTCGCCGGCTCCGGACCGTCCCCGACCTCGCCGAGCGTCCCCTCGTCATCGCCGTGAGTCACTGACCCTCTCCCCTAACTCAGCATGCTCCCCTCCGTGCCATAGCGCCGTTCCCCACGAGCACCGAAGCCACCGTCCGCCATTGCTGCTGCACGCATAGCCTCCGTGCTCCCCTGGCCTCACTGAGCTGCTCTTAGTGCTCCCCATGTCTAGCAGGTGCTGCCCAGCCTCTCCATTTGCTCACTGATGCACCGTAGCGACGCGCCCGAGCACCACCGAACACCATCGCCGCCAAAGCTCGTCGCCGGCATGAGTTCCGGCGACCCCACGACCTCCCACTCGGTCCTCTGGATGCGCGGGAGCAAGGGCCATCCCCTGGTGCCCTCAGCGCGCCAAACTGACGCCTCTAGCGCAAGTCCGGCGTGCCCCGCCGTGTTCTGTGGTCGCCGTCGGCTGGTCTCCGGCGTGCTGACGTGGCGTCGTCGTTAGGGGCTAATGACCCTGCTAACTAACCCTGTGACACTGACAGCTGGCCCCGTAGCGGGTCAAAGCCCGAGTCAACGCGGGATTAGCCCCTGTGTCACTGACGTGTGGACCCCACACGTCAGGTTTGACCAGCAGCAGCGTCTGTTGACCTGCTGACGTCATAGTGACGCAATGCTGATGCAGTTAACCATTTTCTGGATTTAATTTAATTCTGAAATTCCAGAAAATTGTATAAACTTCTAAAATTCATAGAAATTCAACCGTAACTCCAAATTAAATAAGTTATATATGAAAAATTATCAGAAAAATTCAAGGAATCCATCTGTACCATTTTCATGCATGCTAGAACAACTTATAGGTGCTGTTTAGCACAAATCAATTAAATGGCATTTGAATAATCACATATGGAGTTTGAATTTGAATCTTGTATTCAAACCAACTTCATTTAATGTGTTGCTAGTTGCACTAGCCCAAAACACATTCATTTTGCCATGTCATGATCATGCATCATATTGTGCATTGCATTGATTGTGTTTCCTTCTGTGTTGCCGGTATTTGTCCCCTCTCGATAGACGTGATACCGATGATGTGATCGTTGACACTGATGAAGACTCAATGTTATCTTCAGAAGTGCCAGGCAAGAAAAACCCCCTTGTTCATTCCGATACAATCCTACTCTCTCGCTCCTGCTCTCTTTTACTGCATTAGGACAACACCGATTCATCTGTTACTTGCTGCGTTAGCTGAACCCCTTTATCCTTTGCATGACTTGTCATTGCCACAGTAAATAGATGAAACCCACTAGCATGAGTAGGAGTTGTTTGAGCCCTGTTGTGCCTACTCATTCATGCTTGTTTGTCATGCCTGCTACTGCTTAGAGTTGAGTCAGGTCTGATTCATCGGGGATGAATCAGAGGCGTGTGAACATGTCCTACTGTGTGTGAGCTAAGTGTGTGAACACGATTTGGTAAAGGTAGCGGTGAGAGGCCATGTAGGAGTACATGGTGGGTTGTCTCATTGCAGCCGTCCTCAGGAACTGAGTTCTGCGTTTGTGATCCATGATTCAGCTACTACCATACATTGGGCCCTGAAATATGACCCCGCTCGACTTCTTATTCACCCTCGTCCTCTGTCCAGGAGTTGCAAGTAGTTTCTGGTGTTTGTAGTATGCTGGAGGCCGTGGACAGCGCTGACCGTAGGGGTGGGCTGTGATGCGGTAGGCACATGGCCGGGTATACCGGGCGCCCGTTTGGTGTCACGGAACCCTGTTCACATCATTTGGGGCTGTGAGCGAAACTCCGGCCGGATCTCCTCATGGATGGAACCCGAATAGGCGATAAACCTGGACTAGAGACTTGAGTGTTTAGGTCGGTCGTGGTCTACACCCACGTCGGCTTTCGCTTGAAGTCTGCCGAGCACATGTCGTGTGCAGACGCTAAGTGGTGGAAACATGTATGAAGAAGTACACCCCTGCAGGGTTATCATCATCTATTTGAATAGCCGTGTCCGCGGTAAAGGACTTCTGGGTTGCTTATATTAGTTCATAGACAAGTGAAAGTGGATACTCTAAAATACGCAAGATAAGCGTGAGTTCTATGGATGGCGTTCTCGTAGGGAGACGGGAGCGGATCCATAGTGGTGTATTGATATGGTGAATATGTGGACTCGTGTGCGCCACCTCAAAAGAGTTGCTTGCAGTCGTAGTTTAGGATAGCCACCGAGTCAAAGCTTGCTTGCTGCCGTTAAACCCCACCATCCCCTTGTTGAAAATGATGCATATGTAGTTAGTTCTGATGTAAGTCTTGCTGGGTACATTTGTACTCACGTTTGCCTATTTTATGTTTTTGCTGAGAGACTTCAGTCTCACTAGTAGTTCCACGTGGACTTCGACGTTTAGCTTGATACCTCAGCTACGATCTTGTGCCCTCGGCAGGATCTGATAGATAGTCAGGCTTCTCAGCCTTTTTCATTTATAGATGTCTGTACTCAGACATGATAGCTTCCGCTTGTGCTTTGACTTGTATGCTCTGATTGTTGGGTCATGAGACCCATGTTTGTAATATCTCGCTCCTCGGAGCCTATTGAATATTTACTTGTGTCGTAGAGTCATGTTGTGATGCCATGTTGTATTTGCACATATCGAGCATATTGTGTGTATGTTATTGAAATGCTTGGTATGTGTGGGATCTGGCTATCTAGTTGTTTATCCTTAGTAGCCTCTCTTACCGGGAAATGTCTCCTAGTGTTTCCACTGAGCCATGGTAGCTTGCTGCTGCTCCGGAACACTTAGGCTGGCCGGCATGTGTCCTTCTTCGTTCCTGTGTCTGTCCCTTCGGGGAAATGTCACGCGATGAATACCGGAGTCCTGTTAGCCCGCTACAGCCCGGTTCACCGGAGTCCTGCTAGCCCAGTGCTACAGCCTGGATTCACTCGCTGATGACCGACACGTTCGATGTTCGGTCATGGATGCCTGTCCCTGTAAGTTTGTGCCACTTTGGGTTTACGACTAGCCATGTCAGCCCGGGCTCCTTATCATATGGATGCTAGCGATACTGTCATATACGTGTGCCAAAAGGCGCAAACGGTCCTGGGCAAAGGTAATGCGACACCCGTGGGAATACCGTGCGTGAGGCCGCAAAGTGATATGAGGTGTTACATGCTAGATCGATGTGGCATTGAGTCGGGGTCCTGACAGCGTTGGTATCAGAGCTTGACTGCCTGTAGGATTACCAAGCCAAACTGGTCGAAGTTGAGTCTAGAAATTCTTTAGTTATATAAGGGAATTGATTGTGGGATGGAACGTAAGGCTCTTTTTACTCCTTATACCTCATGCCCTTCTGATCTGAGTCATCTTATCTTTCCTACGGGGTTAAGAAACTAGGCTATCTCTTCTTTCTATCAGGATCACGTGTTACTAATCCGTAGACTTATAAGATTGTTGGATTTAAGTCCCAGTTCAGTTCCTACTACTTCCGTATGATAATTGTTGATCTCGGAACCTTGATATTGTGCTTCTAAGTGGTTATGCCACCATTTTTGTGAATGTCTCAAATCTTTTCCGAGCATTTACAGCCGTTATGCTGTCCGAGTCATCCCAGGTTTCTAAAGAGTCTGATGCATTTGCAAAATCCTTTTTCTCCGGTTTCAATGTCTGTTAGGCCAGGTTAATCACACAAATTGTTGAGCTGAGGTACTCTACTGCCTCAACCTTTATGTTGGAGTTATTATTATGACCCTAGGTGTCTCAGGGGATCATCTAGTGGTCTAGCCATGATTTGTGTCCTAGTGTGATGATTCTGGCCATCATTCTCGAAAGCATCCTGTGATGCCATTTAGTTAGTAGGTATTCTATTCCTGGGTTCTTAAACCCGAGATTCACTCTACTTAAATCATGTTGATAGTGTTGCTCGTTCCTTTAGGTTATTAGTAACCTTTGCATTAGTCCTCGATGTTCGTGGTATTCCTTTCTTCCAAATACTATGAACCGCTTATGGCAGAAGTTCCTCGTTGAACTGAACGATCACAACCAGAGTGCTCTTGATGAGTTCTCCATTATGTGTTATGGCTCTGCCAGTTCCACTTTTCTGCATGGGTTATCCGGAAGAAATATGTTGAACTTCGTTCGACATGCTAAACCATGCATCCACAACTCAGAAAATCATATGTTCCTTTGAGTTGTCCCTCTTTAGTTGTCTACTGACCTTCGTCTATCAATTGATAGTCAAGAGTATGCGTGCATTCGTTCGTCGATGCCTATTACCCTTGCTGTCCGCCAAGCCATTCTATTTCAGAATGAATAGGAGAAACAAACTCCAGAATCTCATCCATATCTAGGATTGGGTCAAAGCAATTGTATTCCGCAGATTAAAATGCCAATCCAGCTTCTGGTCTGTTCTACCTTGAAGTATTACCATCTTTATATCAGGAATATCATGGGAATTGCACACCATCTTATGAATTCTTGACGCAGTAATACTTCTGATCATCATTGATAATTTCTCGGTTTCCGTGTTATTGTAACCGGAATGCCGACAAGTGAATCGTGATGTGTGAATTCAATACTCCTAGCAACCTTGTTGCTTGGTAGTTAATGGACAACAACCTCATTCTTAGCGTGCTAATTATTGAATCATCATTCTAGGGTTGATCATGCTACCTAGTCCTTTTCCTGGTGCACTCCTTGATCGATGAGTTAGGATTATTCCAAATCCCTCGCTCGTTGATCATATCGTCTTGCCCTCAAAAGCAAGATTGTTCTCGAGCTTAGTAACATATCGGTGGTTCGTGATTTTCCGAAGATCTTCTCGGAAGTACTACCAGGTTGTCACCTGACCGCTATGTTGAGCTCGTGATCAAGTTGGTTTATTGTAAACCACCCTTTCTCCAAGAATCCGTGTTGGATACTCCTGAGCTAGTTGGTTAAGCTAAACGACAACTTGGAGAGTTGGAAGATAAAAGCTTGCCTGACTTAGTTCGTTCCAAAGGGATATTCTTGTGTAGTGTGTGTTGAAAGAAGATGATATCTTCATCGATTGGTCCCTGTGATCAGTTGCTGGACCTATTGTCTTATCAATCCCTTGATTTGAGTGTGGGCTATCGTCAAATCAAATCAGTACCAACGATGCTCGTAATGTTGTCCTACTCGTGGTCGATCCCTCGAGCATACACCATTACATCTTTGGTCTGACCAATGCTATCACCATGTTCACATGATGGTGGAAGTCCAGTGATATGGAAATTCTGATGAGTTGCTGTTGAGCCCATCAGTAGCATTTTGTCTCCCCCCATGAATCATGTTGAACATCAACCTAGTGTTGGAAACTTGGGTAAGCATTTCTTCGTGTTTCGTTCATGAAGCATATGTCTGGATGAAAGTAGTGACTTTCCCTAATTCATGTGCATATGATGCAAGTTGCCGCCATGAATTCGAGGAAGATTGTTTTGTTTCCTTGGAATCATCCCAAATCAATCATGCACACGTGCGAAGTATTCTGTGGTCTGGAGACTTGCAACCTTCATTCCATATGTGTCCCGAGCACACCAAGCCACTGATTGATTTGTTCAAGGAGAAGAAGTTCCTTCATAAGAGCTAATCATATGACTTATGTAAGGACTTCGTTATCCACGGTGATGGTTCCCAACCAGAACTCGGTAGCGTTTTATTGTAAGACTACCACGTGGTCATGCTTGTCTGGGACAACATGTTCACATGTTTGTAGCAGAACCAGCTCATGTTTTGGAGCTTACTATCGTAGTTCATTCCCCGAGAATCTCGCAACGTCATTTCGTCGATTTGTGTTGCAAACTTTTATTTTTCTTCCTAGACTCGATGAGTCTGGAATATCCTGACACCAACCAGATCTGAATCGCGGGCAGATATGATGGTTGGAACATTTCCCAAGAACTATAATATTGGTTCCTCGATAGCTGGTAAAGTGGATGTCGTGGCCAGCACCACCCAGCCGAAAGACCTATTATTATAGTATCTTGATCAAAGAAGTTGGCCACCTCCCCATAAGGATTTCGCAGGATTTACCTCCGTAGTTATTCCTTATGGATTCTTGTGCTCCCGAAGTCCGACCTTTTTACTTGATGTTCTAGATATCAAACCATATCTATGAATGGGTTAGACTAGCACATCAAGGAGAACATTAGAAGCGGAGTGCTAAATGTCTCTCGGTCGATCATCCAGACTTTGTTTCCTTGGCCTCGCTAGGGTGAAATCTAAGTTGATGTTATCTTCCTTCGCAGCTGCATCGTCCATCGCTATTCATCATGGTAGTATGTTGTGTTGTCAGCACCCTTGACGCGGTTGTTGATAAAACCTTGATGATTGTGGAAATGCTCAAGTTCTTGAGAGCACGCACAAGCGCTACGTGTTATCATCGGCTCTAATTGGGATGCTCTCAGTTCCCTCGGCAATGCTGTGACCTTCTCAAACAGTGAATTCACTCCCTATTGTTGGGTTCTTCCCCAGTTACCAGAATCATTCCCAGCATTTGCATTTTGTTCCCAGCTTGCACCGCCAATGTGTCATTCTACCATGGGTCTCCTCCATTTCTGGTGATAAGCAAATTCATCCATTACGTTGTCTTCAACAAGGTAATCCACATCATCCAAGTCCGAGTATGCCATTCTACCGACCCCCGCCAATCGATTGCTGTGATTTGCCTTAGGCTGATATAGAGAGTCTAAATGATCTCTATATCAAAGGTAATTCTTTTTGCCACTTAAGGGGATAATCTACGAATCACCCTCCTCCAGGATGTTTCGTCGTGGTACCATAGCAACTCAACTCCTCGCTACGTTGACAATCGTTTACCACCTTCTTAAGCGTGAAATTGTTGTCTACCTAGTGAACCTTCGTCATCCGTTTCTTTCCACCCCTCTTGATGTGTATGTCTAGTGTCTCAGTTCGAGAGAGGTTGCTATGTCTCATTCCGTGAGTTAATCCTGAGTTGTTCGATCTTCGAGGAGATCGACCCTTCTAGAGTCTTCTTCCCTCCATGTCATGTTGACAGGATTTCTCAGAGCAAGACTTCAAGACAATGATGGTGATCGAATCAACGTTCCTATGAAATGCAACCTGGATCGTGAAGATTGTGCTAGTTTGCGCTCCCCCTTCACCTTACCCTACGCTTGAATCTCGGGACGAGATTTTTGTTTAGTGGGGGTGAGCTGTCACAGCCCCAGATCAGCCCTTGTTTGTTTTTGCTTTAGCATCCATGCAACATGTTTAAATTTTATGAAATTTGAAATGGGGATTGCCTAAACCCTAGTACCAAATGGAATTCAAATAGGTTCAACCCAAAAATATTTTCAGTGATCCAAATGGCTTCCAAAAATGTTCATCATTTCTGGAAAATGCTTGAAACCATAACCAGAGGGTTGCACACTTTTTCCATGACATATTTGGTCACTGAATAAAATCATATGTACTTTGCTTTTGGGCATTTAAATGCTAGTAAATATCTTAAATGCCCAAATAATTCTAAAAATAAGTGTGGGCTGTTGGAAATAATCTAAACAGAGCCCCTGATTATTTTCTGGATTTTTAGAGATGCCTAAGTATTTTTAATAAAGCCTCACAGTTACAGAAAAATAGAAAACAGTAATTAAAATAAAAGACAGAGAGAGAGAGAAGGACTTACCTGTGAAGCCCACCTGGTGGCCCAACAGGACTGGCCCAGCGCGGCCCAGCCCGCCACCGCTACTCCCCCCCCTGTCGTCTTCCTCTTGCCAGTGGGAGCAGCTGCGTGCTCGCACGCGCGCGGCCGAGGAGGCCACCTCCTCCCTGCCTGGCTGCCTCCTCCTTCCCTGGTCCCTCCCGCGACGCCACGCAGCCCCGACCCCCTCTCACTTCTCCCTCGCTCTCTGGACCTCCCTCCCCCTCGCTCCTCTGTTTCCCCTCCCGCGACCGAACGGAGCCGCCGCCACCGACGAGAGCCACCGTGGCTACCGGCCACCCCACGGCTCACCGACGCCCCAGGAAGCTCCGCCGGTCCTCCCTCTACCTCCTCAACGAGCCACGAGGCCCCGGACGTGCCACAACACCGCCCTCGATGCCTTCTTCAACCTCGGGACTGCCGGCCATCTTCGTCAAATTCGCCGGCTCCGGACCGTCCCCGACCTCGCCGAGCGTCCCCTCGTCATCGCCGTGAGTCACTGACCCTCTCCCCTAACTCAGCATGCTCCCCTCCGTGCCGTAGCGCCGTTCCCCACGAGCACCGAAGCCACTGTCCGCCATTGCTGCTGCACGCATAGCCTCCGTGCTCCCCTGGCCTCACTGAGCTGCTCTTAGTGCTCCCCATGTCTAGCAGGTGCTGCCCAGCCTCTCCATTTGCTCACTGATGCACCGTAGCGACGCGCCCGAGCACCACCGAACACCATCTCCGCCAAAGCTCGTCGCCGGCATGAGTTCCGGCGACCCCACAACCTCCCACTCGGTCCTCTGGATGCGCGGGAGCAAGGGCCACCCCTGGTGCCCTCAGCGCGCCAAACTGACGCCTCTAGCGCAAGTCCGGCGTGCCCCGCCGTGTTCTGTGGTCACCGTCGGCTGGTCTCCGGCGTGCTGACGTGGCGTCGTCGTTAGGGGCTAATGACCCTGCTAACTAACCCTGTGACACTGACAGCGGGCCCCGTAGCGGGTCAAAGCTCGAGTCAACGCGGGATTAGCCCCTGTGTCACTGACGTGTGGACCCCACACGTCAGGTTTGACCAGCAGCAGCGTCTGTTGACCTGCTGACGTCATAGTGACGCAATGCTGATGCAGTTAACCATTTTCTGGATTTAATTTAATTCTGAAATTCCAGAAAATTGTATAAACTTCTAAAATTCATAGAAATTCAACCGTAACTCCAAATTAAATAAGTTATATATGAAAAATTATCAGAAAAAATCACGGAATCCATCTGTACCATTTTCATGCATGTTAGAACAACTTATAGGTGCTGTTTAGCACAAATCAATTAAATGGCATTTGAATAATCACATATGGAGTTTGAATTTGAATCTTGTATTCAAACCAACTTCATTTAATCTGTTGCTAGTTGCACTAGCCCAAAACACATTCATTTTGCCATGTCATGATCATGCATCATATTGTGCATTGCATTGATTGTGTTTCCTTCTGTGTTGCCGGTATTTGTCCCCTCTCGATAGACGTGATACCGATGATGTGATCGTTGACACTGATGAAGACTCAATGTTATCTTCAGAAGTGCCAGGCAAGCAAAACCCCCTTGTTCATTCCGATACAATCCTACTCTCTCGCTCCTGCTCTCTTTTACTGCATTAGGACAACACCGATTCATCTGTTACTTGCCGCGGTAGCTGAACCCCTTTATCCTTTGCATGACCTGTCATTGCCACAGTAAATAGATGAAACCCACTAGCATAAGTAGGAGTTGTTTGAGCCCTGTTGTGCCTACTCATTCATGCTTGTTTGTCATGCCTGCTACTGCTTAGAGTTGAGTCAGGTCTGATTCATCGGGGATGAATCAGAGGCGTGTGAACATGTCCTACTGTGTGTGAGCTAAGTGTGTGAACACGATTTGGTAAAGGTAGCGGTGAGAGGCCATGTAGGAGTACATGGTGGGTTGTCTCATTGCAGCCGTCCTCAGGAACTGAGTTCTGCGTTTGTGATCCATGATTCAGCTACTACCATACATTGGGCCCTGAAATATGACCCCGCTCGACTTCTTATTCACCCTCGTCCTCTGTCCAGGAGTTGCAAGTAGTTTCAGGTGTTTGTAGTATGCTGGAGGCCGTGGACAGCGCTGACCGTAGGGGTGGGCTGTGACGCGGTAGGCACGTGGCCGGGTATACCGGGCGCCCGTTTGGTGTCACGGAACCCTGTTCACATCGTTTGGGGCTGTGAGCGAAACTCTGGCCGGATCTCCTCATGGATGGAACCCGAATAGGCGATAAACCTGGACTAGAGACTTGAGTGTTTAGGTAGGTCGTGGTCTACACCCACGTCGGCTTTCGCTTGAAGTCTTCCGAGCACATGTCGTGTGCAGACGCTAAGTGGTGGAAACATGTATGAAGAAGTACACCCCTGCAGGGTTATCATCATCTATTCGAATAGCCGTGTCCGCGGTAAAGGACTTCTGGGTTGCTTATATCAGTTCATAGACAAGTGAAAGTGGATACTCTAAAATACGCAAGATAAGCGTGAGTGCTATGGATGGCGTTCTCGTAGGGAGACGGGAGCGGATCCATAGTGGTGTATTGATATGGTGAATATGTGGACTCGTGTGCGCCACCTCAAAAGAGTTGCTTGCAGTCGTAGTTTAGGATAGCCACCGAGTCAAAGCTGGCTTGCTGCCGTTAAACCCCACCATCCCCTTGTTGAAAATGATGCATATGTAGTTAGTTCTGATGTAAGTCTTGCTGGGTACATTTGTACTCACGTTTGCCTATTTTATGTTTTTTGCATAGAGACTTCGGTCTCGCTAGTAGTTCCGCGTGGACTTTGATGTTTAGCTTCTTACCTCAGCTACGATCTTGTGCCCTCGGCAGGATCTGGTAGATAGTCAGGCTTCTCAGCCTTTTCCATTTATAGACATCTGTACTCAGACATGATAGCTTCCGCTTGTGTTTTGACTTGTATGCTCTGAATTTTGGGTCATGAGACCCCTGTTTGTAATATCTCGCTCCTCGGAGCCTATTGAATAAATACTTGAGTTGTAGAGTCATGTTGTGATGCCATGTTGTATTTGCACATATCGGGCATATTGTGTGTATGTTATTGAAATGCTTGGTATGTGTGGGATCTGACTATCTAGTTGTTTATCCTTAGTAGCCTCTCTTAACGGGAAATGTCTCCTAGTGTTTCCACTGAGCCATGGTAGCTTGCTACTGCTCCGGAACACTTAGGCTGGCCGGCATGTGTCCTTCTTCGTTCCTGTGTCTGTCCCTTCGGGGAAATGTCACGCATTGAGTACCGGAGTCCTGTTAGCCCGCTACAGCCCGGTTCACCGGAGTCCTGCTAGCCCAGTGCTACAGCCTGGATTCACTCGCTGATGACCGACACGTTCGATGTTGGGTCATGGATGACTGTCCCTGTAAGTTTGTGCCACTTTGGGTTTACGACTAGCCATGTCAGTCCGGGCTCCTTATCATATGGATGCTAGCGACACTGTCATATACGTGTGCCAAAAGGCGCAAACGGTCCCGGGCAAAGGTAATGCGACACCCGTGGGAATACCGTGCGTGAGGCCGCAAAGTGATATGAGGTGTTACATGCTAGATCGATGTGGCATTGAGTCGGGGTCCTGACACCCGCGCTCCTCTGAGGTCCTCCTGCCAGGCGACGACGTCGTTGAGCTTGATGCCGACCCGGATCGTGCTGAGCGCCTCGCGCTCGGGCTCGCGCATTTTCCTGTCCGGATCCATGTGGCATCCTGTGTCGATTACCGCCGGCCACCCCCGCCTCCAGCTTCGCCTGCTTCCAATGATGGAGAGGCGCGGGACTCCCCTCCGCTGCCTTCGTGCTGGCCGCAGCACCATCAGTTCCCCCCTGCTCGATCTGGTGGCTCCCGGAGGCACAATGGCCGGGGCGGCCGCCGGCGTGGCCGTCGCCATGCGCACATTCCTCCTCCGTGCCGTGGATGGGAGTGAATCTTGGGGCCCCACCTAGATGTTTTTCCCCCCGCTGGCCGGGTCTCCGCGCGGCTACGATTTGGCGTCCGTTCTTTGCTGACTAGGGATGGGCCACGTGACGTGCCGGATGCGCCATCCCCTGCGCTGGAGGCCAGCCCATCCAACCCTGTGCAGACCACTGGGTCCCAGGTGCCCCGAGAAGCGTGCATTTCAAACCGGCCAGCCGGTGCAGCGCCTTCCTGCCCCGCTGGGCCATCCCCCGTGACCCCAACCGGCCAACCAGGAGTCGACACCACCCCTCCTCCTATCGTGGGACCCTTGCTTTGCGTGCCGTTGGGTGCCTCGGACGGGCCCATCCGAACCCCCACTCCTGTTGATGATTCGAACGACGCGGGAAATCTGTCGGGAGCCAATCCCTCGCCCCCTCCCCCTTGTCCCCACGCGGTCCTGATCCCGAGCCGACAGAGGCCCCACTTCGCTCGGTCGCGGCATCTCCTAGCGCGCCCTCCGACCGCATGCACCGCGCCGATCCCGAGCATGTGGCGGGCCAATCTTGCATGGCCATGGTGTTGCATGCTGCTCCCAATGGGCTGATCGATGACAGGTCGGCCCCACCGCCCATGCAGCCCATACAAGCCGCGGACGTGCCTGTGCCCGACGTGGATCTTTCCTCCTTCGTCAAGGCCATCCCGGTCAGGGCGTCTTCGCTGCTTTCGGCGCCGAAGCCTCGCCGTCGTAGGAAGGAACTGCCGGCCAACTTCACTCCTCGCCGGAGTTTCCGCATTGCGCGCGTGGACCAAGGGCTCAACTCTGAGATGAAGGCCAAGCGGGTTTTGCTTCGGCTTCTCGGTCTCATCTCAAGCGACGATGCGCCAATCTCCGACGAGGTGCTCGGCAAATACGCCCTCCTCTTCGAGCAGCCTTTGGTGATAGATGTGCTACAGGCTTTCGCGGATTTCTTTGGGTGGCAACTACCCAGCTCGCTGCCTCCTACTCCGGGGCAGCTCATTGTAGCCTAAGGGGCGGCCTCCGTGCCATCTCTAACGTGCCGCCACCTACCCTATGGATTGTAACCTAAAGATAATTTTTTGGAACGTCCGAGGCCTTAACTCCGGCGCTAAGCGCACCGCCGTCTGCAGCGTGATCTCCGCTGCCGCGCCTACCATAGTGTGTCTCCAAGAGACAAAGCTCGCGCATGTCTCCGACGACATAGTTTTGGATACGCTTGGTCCGTCCTTTGAGGACTTTCCTCCTCGCGGATGGCACACGCGGAGGCATCCTCCTGGCTTGGCAACGAGCTACCATCTCCCTCTCCAATCCCCTCATCGGTGAGCATCACGTGACGGCCTTGGTCTCCTCCTTGGCCGGCGAGGGCCATTGGTGGCTCACCGGGGTGTATGGGCCTCAAGAGGATGATGCCAAGCTTGAGTTCCTCGCCGAGTTGCACGACGTGCGCGAGTCCCGCGTCGGCCCATGGCTTATTGGTGGAGATTTCAACATGATCACCTCGGCTTCGGAGAAGAACAATTCTAACATCCACAATCGCACGATGAGCAGATTTAGGCGCTTCATCGCCGATGAGGAGCTTCAGATCTCTATATGCACGGCCAACGATATACTTGGTCCAACGAGGGCGACGCCCCTACTCTTGTGCGTAACGACCGCATTCTTTGCACCTCTGGGTGGGAGATCGCCCAACCTCACTGCCTACTCCGCTGCCTCTCCTCCGCAGCCTCCGATCACTGCCCGCTCCTTGTTGACTGCGTGGCCCGCCCTCCGGGAGCACGACGTTTCCACTTTGAGAGATTCTGGCCGAAATTGGAGGGTTTTCACCATGTGGTTGCCCAAGCTTGGGCCTCTACTCCGTCGGATGCCGATCCCTTTAGACGGATCGTGACACGTCTCAAGGCGACGGCCAGGAGGCTGCAAAGCTGGAGCGCATTCACGATCGGCAACGTGTCCTTTCAGCTTACAGTATCCCGTGAGCTCATTGCGAGACTTGACGCTGCTCAAGATCTACGTCCGCTCTCCCCCCTCGAAACCTGGTTTCGCCAGAAGCTCAAGGCGTCCTACCTTGGCCTTGGATCCCTCGAGCGATCCATCGCTAGGCAGCGCGTGCGTCTCGCTTGGCTCCAGAGCGACGACGCAGCGGTTTCCTACCTCAAGGTGCACGCGGCCCATCGCAAGCAAAGGAACCTTATGACGAGTTTGCGCGTCGGCACCCAAACCGTCACTGACCACGATGAGATGACCGAGGCCGCCTTCACCCACTTCTCAAACGCCCTTGGCAGCATCTCCGATCGTGACATCATGCTTGATCTTCATGCCCTTTGGGTGCCGTAGTTCGATCTTCTTGCGCTTGACGCGCATTTCACCGAGGAGGAGATTTGGAATGCCGTCAAAAGCATGCCGACGGGAAAGGCGCCCGGCCCCGATGGATTCACCGCCGAGTTCTTGGTTGCTTGCTGGGAAACGATCAAGCCCGACTTTCTCGAGGCTTTCGACAAGTTCCACGCCATGAATGGCCGCGGCCTGCAGAAGCTCAATGAGGCCCTTCTTCTGCTGCTGCCCAAGCGTGCTGATGCGCATTCCCTCTTCAACTACAGGCCCATCAGTCTCATACACATCTTCGCCAAGCTGGTCGCTAAGCT
Organism: Triticum dicoccoides; assembly: GCF_002162155.2. Lineage (NCBI taxonomy): Eukaryota > Viridiplantae > Streptophyta > Magnoliopsida > Poales > Poaceae > Triticum > Triticum dicoccoides. The sequence continues at coordinate 483,119,646 of NC_041387.1, read as the reverse complement.
TCTCTCTCTCCGTCTCGCTCCTCGGCTAAATGCCATGGTCTCCACCAACCAGAGCGCGTTTATTGCGAGGCGATGCATCCACGACAACTATATGCTCGTGCAGAGACGGCTCGTCTCTTGCACAACCTGAAGGCGCCACGCATGCTTCTAAAGTTGGACATTGCTCGTGCGTTCGATAGTGTTTCTTGGCCCTTCCTCCTGCAACTTCTGCAGCACCTGGGGTTTGGCCCGTGTTGGCGTGAGTGGATCTCCATGCTTCTCTCCACGGCTTCCAGGAGAGTTCTCATCAACGGCCACCCAGGGCCTCCGATCGACCATGCTCACGGCCTTCGTCAGGGCGACCCAGTCTCGCCCATGCTCTTCACCTTGGTCATCGACGTGCTGAACTCCATGCTGCTGCGTGCGGTTGACCTTGGCCTCCTCCATCGCTTGACCAACCGTCACGCAGCTTCGAGCATTTCCCTTTATGCCGACGATGTGGTCATCTTTTGCCACCCAGACTCTCACGACCTCGCCACGATTCGTAGGCTCCTCCACATATTTGGCCTCGCTTTTGGGCTGCACACCAACTTTGACAAGTGCTCGGCCACTCCTATTCAATGCACGGAGGATCACATTGCTGCCATGGCCGTGGAGTTGCAATGGCCCATCACTCCCTTTCCCATCACCTACCTCGGGCTGCCCCTCTCAGTCCGTAAGGCCTCTTCGACGAGCTTGGAGCCGATCATTGACAAGCTTGGGCGCAAGCTCTCCACATGGCGGGCATCTATGCTATCCAAGGGAGACCGCCTATCCCTTGTGCGCCACGTCCTTAGTGCCATCCCCACGCACTTCCTCATGGCCATCGCCTTCAGCAGCACTGCCATCAAGAAGGTGAACCGGATCATCCGTGGATTCTTGTGGGCTGGATCGGATAAGGCCAATGGGGGCCAGTGCCTCATCAATTGGCAGCGTGTATGCCGGCCGATCTCCCTCGGTGGCCTCGGCATCCGAGACATCCAGCGTACGGGCATCTCTCTCCGCGCTCGCTGGCTATGGCTACAACGTACCGATGCTACTCGCCCGTGGAGCCACCTTCACATCCCCCACGATGCGGACTTGAGTGCAATTTTCAGAGCCTCCACGACTTGGCAGCTGGGAGCTGGAGATTCTTGCAGATTCTGGATCGACCATTGGATCACTGGCAGGTCTGTGGCCGAGATTTCCCCTCTCGTTCTAGCTCTCGTCCCAAGACGCCTTCGGAAGGAGAGATGCGTGCGCGATGGGCTGCAGCAGCGCTCTTGGGTGCAGGATATCCGAGGTTCGCTCGGACCGGCGGCCATGGTGTAGTACGTCGAGCTATGGCGTTCGGTGCGGCACATTGAGCTCTCTAGCGAGCCGGACACGCTACGCTGGCGTTGGACCTCCTCTGGTAAGTACACGGCAAGCTCCTGTTACAAGGCCCTATTCTTTGGAGCCTGTGAAGACCCATTCTGGCGGCTCACTTGGCGGCCTTGGGCTCCTCTTCGCGTCAAATTCTTCCTGTGGCTGGCCATGCAAAACCGTTGCTGGACCGCGGAGCGCCTGGCTTGCCGCGGATTGCCCCACAACGACGCCTGCATCTTGTGTGACCAGGAGGATGAGACCATGCAGCACCTTCTTGCCGTTTGCTCTTTCTCTCGCCAGGTTTGGCACGAGATCCTCGGTTGGGCATGCATGCCCATTAGCCTTCCGGACTACGACACGCCATTCCAATTGTGGTGGCAATCCTCTCTCGACCTCACGCCCACCTCCATGCGCAAGGGCCTATCCTCCCTCATCATCCTCTCAGCCTGGTGGATTTGGAAGCATCGAAATGCTTGCATCTTTGACGGAGCCACGCCATCGATTACCTGCACATCCGACACCATCAAGGATGAGGCGCGTCTATGGGCCAAGGCGGGCGCTACCGGACTGCAAAACATTATCCCCGGCGCGTAGTATCTAGTCTCTAGCCGTGGGGCTGAGCATACCCCTATCTGCTGTGCTCCTTCGCTTGTTCACCATGTCTAGTGCGCACATGGCCTTGTAAGGGTTGTAATCCCATGCTTGTACTCTCCTTCTATCAATACAAGGATAGGCAGCTTGTGTATTCGCGAAAAAAAAGCCAGCATAAATCACGACAATGTTATGCCACAGATCATACCATTTTCTTTATTCCACGAACTGAGCAGCGAATTAAAACACCAAAGCCAGCACAATGGCAGTAACTAAACAAAACAACAAAGCACCAACAAGCACATGGCAACTGAATCAACAAACAGCACAAACATATCGATCACCAAATGTCGTAGCGCCTGACGCCCCCTCCTTGCTGTAATGCCAGTCGATGGGCAAGTGAGCGAGCCGCCGCTGCATGTGTCGCAGCAGGGCAGGTCAGTTCTTGGGCTTGTCCTCCTCGCCGAGCGGCGGGCACGGCTTCTTCTTGTGCATCATCTTCTTCATCTTGGGGTGCTTGTGGAAGAACGGCTTCGGGTCATCCTCGGGCGCGGGCGGCTTGGGCGTGGAAGGAGGACCGTAGGAGGGCGTCGGCGTGGGAGTGGGTGTCGGCGTCGGGGGCCCGTATGAGGGCTCCGGCCTCGGCGGAGGCGGCGGCGGCGGGCCGACCATGAAGTTCTTCTTCTTCTTCTTGCACGCGCACGCGACGGGTGAGAAAACCGTGTCCTCGGCGACCGCGAGGTAGGTGTTGGCGTCGGCGACGCCTTGGGTGGTGGACTTGGCTGGGGCGATCCTGGGCGGCGCCGGGCCGTCGCACGGCGTGTCGGGCGCGCTGTGGAGCTGGGCGAAGCAGTCGCGGTCCAGCTCGCCGTCTTCGCGCAGGAGGCCTGCCTGGAGGGGGATGCTGAAGGCGCCCTTGTCGTCGAGCTGCCCGACCGTCTGCGTCTCGTAGGTCTCGCCGGCGCTGGACCTGCACTTGATGGCTACCTGAAGCCCTGCACTTGATGGGAAGATGTTGAGAGAAGACCAAAGTGTTCATAGCTACAGCTAAACGTATAGGAGCGATGCCACGTACCTTTGAGGGCATCTTCAGCACTAACGTCGTCGGGAGAGCAATCCAAGCACTTGACGGAGCCAACCACGACGGCCGGCGCCGCCTGGGCCGCACCGAAGCTGCCGGCAAGGAGCAGAGCGAGAACACCGAAAAGAACCAGCCGAGCCCCCATGATGGAAGAACCCTGCTGCTGCTGCCTCTGCAGTAGAAGAAACACTACACTGGTGAGTTGGATGAGGTGAAGAGGCTGGTGTGCATGGGTATATATAGGGCGCTGTGACGGTGTGGCCGGGGTCGGCTCTTGATATTGCAGGAGGGACTGGTACTGGGCTACTGGCTGGTGCTCATGTGAACAGCTCGGCGGGAAGAGGGAAAATTCACCGATGGGCTTGCGGATTTGACAGTGGATGGTCAGTACTCAGTAGGTACTCACTACTTTACCTATCCAGCGATCATTTCGTCCGTGATTCTACCCCTTTTCCCAGCGACCGAGCTGTACAGTAGTTACGCTCGATTCAATTTTGCGTCGTTGTCAGAGAAATTAACCCCCGCCTGTCCGATGAACGCTATATCATTTGTGCAATTTGCTCCTGATCTGATCGAGCTCTCGTTCAATCGTTTGCCCGGGGTTGGACTGCTGGACAGACCAGTCATGTGTTTCGTGCTTCCGTTTTGAAATGAAAAAAATGGGACGTGTGACATTTCAAATTTGCACAAGGGAGAGAGAGTTGGATCATTTGCAGTTCTTCACTGATGTGGTGTGCTTCATCTGTCAGGGTGGATCATAAACAACGCACGGTGCATGGTTTATGTATGACGACAGAGGTTGGTTGCGGCAGCCATGTGCGTGCCATGACTGACGGCCGGAGCACGGAAAAGAACACTGACCGGAATTGCGTACCTCTGCGTGGACAGCATCGCCGTGTTGGCGCTTCACGCCACGACGTAACAATTATGATCGTGCAAATGGTGTTTATTTTCTTGGAACTGCAAATGAATGTTTAACGTACGCTCACCGTCGCCCTTATGCAGATGATTAGTCGAGTATTTCACATGTTCTGTCTTCAAGTACTCGAAGTCGACGGATCAAAGAAAATTGATCATGGTAGTAATTCTAGAGCAGTAGAGCGTAAAGACCAACGGCAACTACTCCCTGAAGTTTGCCTCTACTTTAGGCTGGTCACAATGGGCAAGAACATAAGCTAATAACTTACGCACTTCCCTAGACTATGTTACTACCTTCATAGTGGGTAGGAACATCTATGTAGTGTCATGCAACGATGTATTTATTAGGTTATAGACTCATTGTTTCTTGGAGTGTGTGATGCTCCGGTAACTTAGCTAGTTACCACAAGGACCTTTCTCTACATTAAATACGTGCCACATAAGCAAAGCTGTATTGAAGTGTGTGATGTTACTCTTAAGTTCCTCCCCACTGTGACCAGCCTTAGAGACTTTTGGGTCGGCACTCCAACCACTCCCTAAAATTATCCTCTCAATTCTTTTTCCTCTCCTTTTTTCCCTTTAGAAAGGGAAAATAAACGACTGTCGAACCCAGGTGAGCTCGGGCGATCCGTGGCGATGACAGGTGGCAGGCTCCGGAGATCTCTAGCTACCTCCGGTGAACTCCGCCATGCCTGAGGCCACTGGCGGACTCCGACGACAGATGGCGGTGGCAGTTAGTTGTTGCAGGGAACATTCATGTCGGTTGAATTATTATTTTTTAAGGGGGGTGGAGGGGGGGGAGGGAGGGGGAGGGGTGATCAGTCCTTTTCCCCTACATGTGTGGCGCGCTAAAAAGGCATTTGCAGCGTGCCGATCGTCTATTTTGCGCGGCGATGAGCGCCTGCTCCAGTGGCTGCTTGAAAGCTTAGCGCGCGCGAGTAGCTCCAGCAGGCGCGCTAAAAGCAGCGCGCGCGAGCAACCGGCGCTTTTCATATGTTGCATTTTGAAGACGAGATGAAATATTTCAAACATCAAAACAAAGAAATGGCATAATTTAAAACACCCAAACAAGTTCATGACGTAAAAGTTCATGCCCACAACATCATCTAACCAAGTTCAAAATCCGAACCAAGTTCATGACACAAAAGTTCACACCAAGCGGTCAATTCCACTTTTGTTGTGTAGATCAAAGTGCTCCTTCATCCGGTTCCAATATGCATCTCTACTTTGATCACCTCCAACGGAGGGATCCCTCGACACTTGCAACCAAGTATTGCATAGCAAGATGTCTTCATCATTGGTGTAGTTGCTTCCTCTTTCTTTCGGTGCGTCGAAGATGCCCTCACCATCCTCGTCCACCTCAAACTCATGATCATCGAAATTGAAAGGATCGATACGGTTGACTAGAGGGAGGGGTGAATAGGCAACTAACAATTTTTAAGCTTTTCTTTAACAAATTAAACCTTGCGACAAAGTAGGTTGTCTAGATATGCAACTAAGTGGACAACCTATATGATGCAAAGACAACTAGCACACAAGCAAGCAATAGATACAACACAAGTAAGCTTGCAAAAGTAAAGGCACGAAATAACCAAGAGTGGAGCCGGTGAAAACGAGGATGTGTTACCAAAGTTCCTTCCTTTTAAGGGGAAGTACGTCTCCGTTAGAGCGGTGTGGAGGCACAATGCTCCCCAAGAAGCCACTAGGGCCACCGTAATCTCCTCACGCCCTCACACAATGCGAGATACCGTGATCCCACTATTGGTGCCCTTGAAGGCGGCGACCGAACCTTTACAAGCAAGATTGGGGCTATCTCCACAACACTTGGAGGCTCCCAACAACACCACGAAGCTTCTCCACAGTGGAGTATGGCTTCGAGGTGACCTCAACCGTCTAGGGTGCTCAAACACCCAAGAGTAACAAGATCCGCTAGGGGTTAGTGGGGGAATCAAATTTCTCTTGGTGGAAGTGTAGATCGGGGCCTTCTCAACCAATCCCGAGCAAATCAACAAGTTTGATTGGCTAGGGAGAGAGATCGGGCGAAAATGGAGCTTGGAGAAACAATGGAGCTTTTGGGGGAAGAGGTAGGTCAACTTCGGAAGAAGACACCTTTATATAGTGGGGGAAACAATCCAACCGTTACCCCCCCCCCCCAAACAGCCACACACAGAGCGGTACTACCGCTTGGGCAGGGTGGTACTACCGCTGATAAGCGGTACTACCGCTCCCTTCCAGCGGTACTACCGTGCTGACGAGGAATGCAGGGTCCTGGCCCCAGAGCGGTACTACCGCGGAAGTATAGGCGGTACTACCGCTTGGAGCGGTACTACCGCCCCTACTGCCGCTACTAGTACCGTAAAACCCGACACGAAAAACAGCAGTCAAGAATCGAGGCGGTAGTAGCCCGGAACCACTGCGGTACTACGGCCGAAGTTCGCAAGCGGTACTACCGCTCGGGGAGCGGTACTACCGGTTGACGAGCTTCGGTGGTACTACCGCTGAGGACCGCGGTACTACCGCTGGGACAGGACAGGCAGGCACAAATTAGGAAAGATAGCTCCAATGAAGCGGAAAGAAGCATCGGGTGTGATAAGGATGTGTACATGTTGATTCCACCCTAGCCTTCCCAAAGCGGATCCCCTCTTGATAGTACGGTGACTCCTACAAAACTAGACCACCAGCAAAGAAACGAAGGAGCTACACCGTCTTGAATAAAACACCGAGGGGAAGTAATCGTCTCGTGCCAAAGGATGAATCTCTGAAAGAACTCAACGCACACGATTAGTCCGCAAAAGCATTGTCATCAATCACCAAAACATCTTGGGGATAAATATGCCCTTACAATCTCCCCCTTTTTGGTGGATTGATGACAATACGGGATTTGCACAAACAGGAAAGATATAGGATCGGCGCAAAACTCCACCGTCCTAAAATGTAGAAGGGCTCCCCCTGGATGTGTGCTGTCTAAATAAGTGCTTTGGACTGCACGACACAGATACCAGGATCAACGCTCCCCCTACATTTTAGAGACCAACTACCTAAGCATGATGTATGAGAGCAACATAGATAATAGGATAAGCATGCAACTCATAAGCTAGATAGACATAGATAATAATACTCGAAAGATAAGGTAGCATATGTCTCACACCATATGACTGGAACTTAGGTCTCACTGACACAAACCAGACACAAACCAAACTAGGCAAACTGAGCAAACTGCGAGAAAACACAAACGACGGAAGACACAACACAAATCCCTAAACTCTCTCTCCCCCTTTGGCATCGAGACACCAAAAAGAAGAGGGAGTGTTGCTACAGCTCCAGGTGATAGCAAGAGAATCAGGTCTCAGCGGGATCGTCTGCACCACCATCGTCGGTCGGGAAGTGCTCGGCATCAGAATCGGTCCATGGGCAGTGCTGCTGAATCCACTCCTCCTCCTCAGTAAGCTGGTCCTCAGATCCACTGTTAACGATGGCACCCAACTGGCGCATGAGCTCCTTGTGACGACGACGGGCCTTCTTCTCACCCACATGAGTCATGTACTGACCGTGAGCCTCCATGCAGAACAGCTTCTTCATCTTGAGCTTGAGCTTCTTTGCCCAAGAGGGCTCTGCCGCAGAAGGCACATAGTCATCATCATCCTCAGCCTCAGCCTCCTCCTCGGTCTCCATAGCAGTGGCAGACGAAGGAACTCCAGATTTAGGGACCTGAGAGCCCCAGTTGTCCTTCTTCCTCAGACGCTTGATATCGTGAGAAACCAACTCCCTGGTCTCTAGCATCACCTGGGGATAGACATGACCCCAGGCCTTCTCAATAAGCAGCATGATGAACGGACCATAAATCGGGCACTTGCGCTCGGAGATAGCAGATAAAAGCTCAGACCACATAACATGGGATATGTCCAGGGACTCTCCGGTGTTTTGTTCCTTCTCACGCTGGCAGAAGAGAAGCATGTCCACGAGATAAGAGTGAACCATATCCAGATTCCCGATGCGAGGGAAAAGAGTCTCACGAAAGACACGGTGAAGAATGTCCAGAAAGGCAGGAAGCTCATATGTTTCCTTCTTCATCTCAGGGTTGATCTTCAAAGTGCAGTACGGCCATAGAGCTTGCTTGTGAGTGGTGGAGGTGTTGCGGTGTGGGCGAAAGCCGACAGGAGACGCAAGCCCTTGATCTTCCACCCCAATCAATTCCATGAACGCCTTCCACTTGACTGAAAGCAACTTGCCATTGGTCATCCAAGTCAGTGTCCTTTCCTCATCAGTCCCGAGATGAACCGTGGCATAGAATTGGGCCACAATATCAGCATCATAATCTTTGTTGAATTGCATGACACCAAGAATGTTCAGTTGAGTGCACATCTGAAGAGCTTCACCAAATTAATCAGGATCCTTCTCCATATGGTCGGTGTCGATGGAGTGCACGTTAACAAAGAGGTTCTTCTTGGCCTTGAGAACATCAAAGAAGATGGCAAACTGAAACCTGTTCCAGAACGGACGGTTGACCAAAGTGGGATCTTGGTCTGCCTCATAGGTGTTGCGGCGACGTCTTGCCCAGAACTCCTTGGCTAGCATTTCTGGCACAGTTTTGCCAGGCTTCGGCTTGACACCAGGCTTCTTCTGGAGTTGGGGTGGAGGAGGAGCACTTGAGGAACCTCCTGCAGACTCAGTTGTGCGGTACCGCTTGGATGTGGCACGACCGGGGTTGACACGCCGATCCTGATGCTCAGGTAGCTCATCACCTAGAACCACACACAAGAACACGCAAACAACCAGAAAGAACGAGCATAAGCCACCAAACACAACCAAAAAGGATCACCGTCCTACCAAATTCAAAAATACTCCTACCAAACACCAATCCAAACTGCCTAGAAGCCTTCTCCATCCTACTCAAGCCTAGATTTGGCCAAAAATCTAGAGATGCAACTAATATTGCCCCTAAGATGCTAGATTGGAAATATAGACAAGAAGAGAGAGAGAACGGGGGCAATACCGGCATCCATGGCAAGAGGACAAGGTGGGGATCGTCTCCACCAAAGGAAATGGAGAGGATCGCCCCGGAGAGGGAGATCCGCCGGAGCCCTCCCACAGCGTCGGTTGCTGGAGAGACGAACAGAGCGTGGGGGCGAGCGAATGGGTATGGGGGAGAAGAAAACTCCCCCTGCCCCGATATAACCCCCTGCCCCCGCCTCGCAGCGGTAGTACCACCCTAGTGGGCGGTAGTACCGCTTAGAGCGGTAGTACCACACACCACCAGCGGTAGTACCGCTCAGCAACCATAGGCCTCTCGACACACGGCTTAAGCTCAAAAAAGAACGGAAAAACCACAGCCAAGAAAGAAGAAAGATCAACAAGGCCACAAACACACTAACAATGGAACAGAACACACCTCTTCAAGAGAGGGCGGTGGCCGAGGCCACCTATGTTTGAGTCAAGAGGTATGGCGTCGCGAAGATTTTAACCTTGGACCCATGACCAAAAATCGTCCTTGAAGCACTAGTACCATAAAATATGGTTAAAGTGAAAGACTAGATCAATTTATGCATAATGGGGGGAGGGAGAGTTCATTGAGAGAACAACACTCCCCTATGTCCATGCCTACATCTAAACTAGACAACAAGTTGAGTGTGGTGGGGGGTGCACGGGTTCAAGTCACATTGCTCGAATCAATGGTACTTAGCTCATGCCTTAACTCGCGAAATCTTGCTTCATCCAAGGGCTTCGTGAAAATATCTGTAAGGTTATCATGAGTGTTGACATACTTCAGCTCGATCTCCCCTCGCCTAATGTGATCCCGGATGAAGTGATACCGGATCTCAATATGCTTCGTCTTGAAGTGTTGCACCGGGTTGAGAGAAATCTTGATGGCACTTTCATTGTCACACCAAAGAGGCACTTTGTCACACATGACACCGTACTCCTTTAAAGTTTGCCTCATCCATAAGAGTTGTGCACAACAACTACCGGCCGCCACATATTCCGCTTCGTTGGACGAGAGAGATACACAACTTTGCTTCTTAGAAGACCAACTTACCAAAGAGCAACCAATAAATTGGCACCCTCCGGAAGTGGACTTCCTATCCACCTTGTCTCCCGCCCAATCAGAATCGGTGAATCCTTCAAGCATGAAGTTAGCTCCTCTTGGGTACCATAGGCCAAAGTTTGGGGTATGAGCCAAATATCGAAAGATTCGCTTGACCGCCACAAAGTGGCTTTCCTTTGGTGCGGCTTGGAACCGTGCACACATTCCCACACTCAACATGATATCCGGTCTAGATGCACAAAGGTAAAGCAAGGAACCAATCATAGAGCGATATACCTTTTGATCCACCGCTTTACCATTGGGATCAATGTCAAGTTGGCACTTGGTGGGCATCGTAGTAGAGGCCGGCTTGACATCACTTAGCTTGAATCTCTTAAACATGTCTTGAGTGTATTTGGCTTGGTTGATGAAGGTACCTTCTCTTCTTTGTTTGATATCAAAACCAAGGGAGAACTTCAACTCTCCCATCGAAGACATCTTGAACTTAGAGGTCATGAGAGCGGCAAATTCTTCATTGAAAGCTTTGTTAGGGGAACCAAAGATAATGTCATCAACATATAGTTGGCACACAAACAACTCCCCTTTGACCTTCTTAGTAAAAAGAGTGGGATCGATTTGCCCAACTTCAAATCCACAATCTTGTAACAACTCGGTAAGGTGGTCATACCACGCACGTGGGGCTTGTTTAAGGCCATAGAGTGCCTTATCGAGTTGATACACATGATTCGGGAAGTAAGGATCCTAGAACCCGGGGGGTTGCTTGACATAAACCAACTCATTAATAGGACCATTAAGAAAAGCACTTTTCACATCCATTTGTTGCAACTTAAAGTTGTGATGGGAAGCATAAGCAATCAACAAACGTATGGATTCAAGACGAGCAACGGGAGCAAAGGTTTCACCGTAGTCGATACCCTCGACTTGGGAGTAGCCTTGTGCTACCAATCTTGCCTTGTTGTGAATGATGTTCCCATGAGCATCTTGCTTGTTCTTGAAGATCCACTTGGTTACAATGACGTTGTGGTTCCCCGATGGCCTTGGCACCAATCTCCACACCTTGTTGTACTCGAAGTTGTTGAGTTCTTCATGCATGGCATTGAGCCAATCCGAGTCTTCGAGCACCTCATAGACCTTTTGGGGTTCAACACAAGAGACAAACGTGTGATGTTCACAATAGTTTGCTAATTGTCTACGAGTGCTTACCCCCTTTCTTAGACTTCCAACCACATTTTCCATGAGATGGCCTTTGGTGGTGAGTTTGGAAGCAATCTTCGCGGCACGACGCTCTAATTCCTCCTCGGAAGTGGAAGGAGGAGGGTTAACTTGATCATCTTGAGTGCCGTCTTGAGCTTGTTCTTGATCTTGAGCTTGCTCATGATCTTGAACTTGCTCGAGGGGGAGAACTTGACCTTGGGCATCAATTGGAGGTTCACCATCATCTTGAGATTGATCTTTCCCTTGGTCTTGTTCCTGAGGTTGAGGGCCTACACTTTGTTCTTCGGAAGCGTGTGGGTATTGAGTAGATGAAGGCTCCACTTGAGTGGAGCATTGTCCTTCTCCTTCGGTCACAAGGGGTTACTCAAAGGGTAGAATATGACCAATACCCATTCTTCTTATGGATTGGGGAGGAATTTCATCACCTACATCACAAGTACCACTTTGATCCACTTGGGAGCCGTTATTTTCGTCAAACTCCACGTTACACGTCTCCTCAATGAGTCCGGTGGACTTGTTGAGAACACGGTAAGCATGAGAGTTTGTAGCATAACCAACAAATATGCCCTCATAAGCTCTAGCCTCAAATTTAGACAAACAAACACCTTTCTTGAGAATCAAACACTTACACCCGAACACCCGGAAGTACTTGAGATTGGGCTTGTTCCCGGTGAGTATCTCATAAGGAGTCTTGTTCAAGCCTTTGCGGAGATAGAGCCGATTGGATGCATGACATGCAGTGTTGATGGCTTCAGCCCAGAAGTTGTATGGAGACTTGAACTCCGCCATCATGGTCCTTGCCGCATCCATCAACGCCCGGTTCTTCCTCTCCGCAACACCATTTTGTTGAGGGGTATATGGTGCAGAATATTGATGCTTGATCCCCTCATCACTAAGAAACTCATCCAAGGTGTAGTTCTTGAACTCGGTGCCGTTGTCACTTCTTATTGTCAATATCTTTGCATTGTGTTGACGTTGAGCTTCATTTGCAAAGTCGATGACGGTTTGTTGAGTTTCACTCTTCCTCTTGAAGAAGTATACCCAAGTGTATCTTGAATAATCATCCACAATCACCAAGAAATACTTTCTACCCCCAATACTATCAAAGGATGGAGGCCCAAAGAGGTCCATGTGCAGGAGCTCCAAGGGTCTCTTCGAGTAGATGATAGTCGTGGGAGGGTGAGCCGTCTCATGAAGCTTTCCTTTGATACAAGCACTGCAAGCACGATCTTTGGAAAAACTAACATTTGTTAGTCCACGAACATGGTCCCCCTTGAGAAGACTTTGCAAAGATCTCATATTGACGTGAGCTAAACAGCGATGCCAAAGCCATCCCACATCAACTTTAGCCATTAGGCATGTCGCGGTCTTAGTGGGTTGCTCCGAAAAGTTAATCACATAGAGACCGTTCTCGACATGCCCAACAAAGGCTACTTTAAGAGTCTTGCTCCACAAGAGGGCCACGGTATCAATATCAAAGAAGGTGGCAAAGCCCATGAGTGCAAGTTGACGAACGGAAAGTAAATTGAACGCAAGGGATTCAACAAGCATGACTTTCTTGATCGTTAGATCGTGAGAAATGACAACCTTGCCAAGACCCAATACCTTGGAATGTGAGGCATCACCCCACTCGACATTGGTGGGCATAGATGGGATCTTTTGCACGTCCACCACCAAGTCCTTGCTCCCGGTCATATGATTTGTTGCTCCACTATCGAGCAACCATGATCCCCCACCGGAAGCAAACACCTACAAGAGATCAATGCTTGGTTTTAGGTACCCATTGAGTAATGGGTCTTTTGATGTTAGTAACAATGGTCTTAGGAACCCAAATAGACCATTCAATGTACTCATAAGAAGAACCAACAAATTTAGCATAAACATGCCCATCACTAGCACGGCGCAACACATAAGAGGGGTTAAAGTCGCTGGCTTTGTTGGGAGAGATGGCTTTGCGCTCTTTGGCATCAGCACTCTTCGCATTGTTCTTCTTCTCCTTAGGAGCACCCTCTCCCTCCTTCACAAGGGTTTGCTTGAGCGGGGGAGGTCGTTTGGTCTTGTTATTCTTCTCCTTGTTCTTCTTCTTGTTCTTGGACTTGGGTGAGAACCCAACTCCCTCCTTGCCCACAACTTCCTTCTGATTGCTCAAAAGGTCATTTAGGTTCTTCTCGCCTTGTATGCATGACACAAGACCTTTCTCGAGTTGTTCCTTCAACTTGGCATTCTCCTCCACAAGATGCACATGCTCACAACACGGGTTAGTAGAATTTGCATTATAAATTAAGACCATGTGAGGAAATGTGGCCTTTTCCTTGGTTAGCTTAACTTGGAGTTGAGCATGAGACTCCTTGAGGTTTGCATGAGCACCTTTCAAGACCTTATGGGCCTTGTCAAGTAAATCAAACTCCTCCTTGAGTCTAGCATGATCAACCCCAAGCTTAGCCTTTTCAGAAGTTAGAACACGAGACACAACAAGAGCATGATCAAGATCTTTCTTTAATTTGGCATGGTCATCGTTGTGTGACTCCTCAAGAGCCAAACGATGCCCACGCTCTTCCTCGAGAGCATTAGAGAGATCCGATATCTCATCGGCATAGTCACGACTATGACCTTCCATCTTAGAGATGGTTTCTTCGTAAGCCTCGATCATGTCATTGGCTTCACCAAGTTGTTCCAAGAGAGCAACGAAGTGCTTCTTGGATTTGCCCTTGAGCTTACTCATGAAGGACTCAAATTCATTTACCTCCTCATTAGACCCCTTACAATCATCAAAGCCATCCGTTGAAGAAGGATTAGGAATAATGAGGAACTTGGCGGTGATGTTCTCGTTAGGTGAATCGAAGAGAGACACCTAGGGAGTTGTGGCAATGTCAACGGATGCCATGGCCATTGCTTCACTATCTTCATCATCATCATCATCCTCACGGTATTCTTCTTGAACCACCAACCCGCGAGTAGGAGTCTTCTTGGTGAAGTTGTTCTTGTTGGGGAAGGACTTGGCCTTGTCTTTTCGGATGAATTTGCCACCATTGTCTTCCCGCTTCTCGTAAGGACAATCCGCAATGAAATGGCTCACATTGCCACAGTTGAAACAAGTTCTAACTCATTGCTTGCCCTTGAGGCCACTTGAAATGTTCTTGTTGAAGTTGGGTCTTGTATTCTTCTTGCTCCAAAATTGTCTTGAGGCAAGAGCCATGTGCTCATGATAATCATATTTCGTGTCTTCGGGGTTGCTCTCCTCATCATCTTCTTCTTCATCTTCTTCCACACTGACCTTGGCCTTCAAGGCAAGGTTGGGCTTCTTTACCCTTTGAGAACGGAGCACCGCATTGTCGGCGGTCTTGTCCAAGATGCTCATGTTGGGGAACGTAGCAGAAATTCAAAATTTTCCTACGTGTCACCAAGATCTATCTATGGAGAAACCAGCAATGAGGGAAAGGAGAGTGCATCTACATACCCTTGTAGATCGCTAAGCGGAAGCGTTCAAGAGAACAAGGTTGAAGGAGTCGTACTCGTCGTGATCCAAATCACCGGAGATCCTAGTGCCGAACGGACGACACCTCCGCGTTCAACACACGTACAGCCCGGTGACGTATCCCATGCCTTGATCCAGCAAGCAAAGAGGGAGAGGTTGAGGAAGACTCCGTCCAGCAGCAGCACAACGGCGTGGTGGTGATGGAGGAGCGTGGCAATCCTGCAGGGCTTCGCCAAGCACCGCGGGAGAGGAGAAGGGAGAGAGGTAGGGCTGCTCCAGGGAGAGGTCAAACTCATCTGTTGGCAGCCCCAAAACCCTCAAGTATATATAGGGGGAGAGGGAGGGCTGCGCCCAAACCCATCTCGGGTGCGGCCAAGGGGGGGAGAGGGGAAACTTGCCCCCCAAGTTAGGTGGGTGAGCCCCCTCCCCCAAACCCTAGGCGCCTTGGGCCCTTGTGGGGGGCGCACCAGCCCACCTGGGGATGGTCCCCTCCCACAATTGGCCCATGCAGCCCTCCGGGGATGGTGGCCCCACTTGGTGGACCCCCGGGACCCTCCCGGTGGTCCCGGTACGTTACCGATAAAACCCGAAACTTTTCCGGTGACCAAAACAGGACTTCACATATATAAATCTTTACCTACGGACCATTCCGGAACTCCTCGTGACGTCCAAGATCTCATCCGGGACTCCGAACAACATTCGGTAACCACATACAAACTTCCTTTATAACCCTAGCGTCATCGAACCTTAAGTGTGTAGACCCTACGGGTTCGAGAATCATGCACACATGACCGAGACGTTATCCGGTCAATAACCAACAGCGGGATCTGGATACCCATGTTGGCTCCCATATGTTCGACGATGATCTCATCGGATGAACCACGATGTCAAGGACTCAATCGATCCCGTATACAATTCCCTTTGTCTAGCGGTATTGTACTTGCCCGAGATTTGATCGTCGGTATGCCGATACCTTGTTCAATCTCGTTACCGGCAAGTCTCTTTACTTGTTCCGTAACATATCATCCCGTGATCAACCCCTTGGTCACATTGTGCACATTATGATGATGTCCTACCGAGTGGGCCCAGAGATACCTCTCTGTTAACCGGAGTGACAAATCCCAGTCTCGATTCGTGCCAACCCAACAGACACTTTCGGAGATACCTGTAGTGCACCTTTATAGCCACCCAGTTATGTTGTGAAGTTTGGTACACCCAAGCATTCCTACTGTATCCAGGAGTTGCACAATCTCATGGTCTAAGGAAATGATACTTGACATTAGAAAGCTTTAGCATACGAACTACACGATCTTTTGTGCTAGGCTTAGGATTGGGTCTTGTCCATCACATCATTCTCCTAATGATGTGATCCCGTTATCAACGACATCCAATGTCCATGGTCAGGAAATCGTAACCATCTATTGATCAACGAGCTAGTCAACTAGAGGCTTACTAGGGACATGGTGTTGTCTATGTACCCACACATGTATCTGAGTTTCCTATCAATACAATTATAGCATGGATAATAAACGATTATCATGAACAAGGAAATATAATAATAATAACTAATTTATTATTGCCTCTAGGGCATATTTCCAACAGTCTCCCACTTGCACTAGAGTCAATAATCTAGTTCACATCGCCATGTGATTAACACTGATAGGTCACATCGCCATGTGACCAACATCCAAAGAGTTTACTAGTGTCTAAACTAGTTCACAACACCATGTGATTAAGTCTCAATGAGTTCTGGGGTTTGATCATGTTTTGCCTGTGAGAGAGGTTTTAGTCAACGGGTCTGCAACATTCAGATCCGTATGTACTTCACAATTCTCTATGTCATATTGTAAATGCTGCTTCCACGCTCCACTTGAAGCTATTCCAAATGGTTGCTCCACTATACGTATCTGGTTTGCTACTCAGAGTCATTCGGATAGGTGTTAAAGCTTGCATCGACGTAACCCTTTACGCTGAACTCTTTATCACCTCCATAATCGAGAAACATTTCCTTTATTTACTCCAAGGACAATTTTGACCGCTGTCCAATGATCTATTCCTGGATCATTCTTGTACCCCTTGACTGACTCATGGCAAGGCACACTTCCGGTGCGGTACACAACATAGCATACTATAGAGCCTACGTCTAAAGCATAGGGGACGACCTTCGTCCTTTCTCTCTCTTCTGTCGTGGTCGAGCTTTAACTCTTAACTTCATACCTTACAACTCAGGCAAGAACTCCTTCTTTGACTGATCCATCTTGAACACCTTCAAGGTCATGTCAAGGTATGTGCTCATTTGAAAGTACCATTTAGCGTTTTTTGATCTATCCTCATAGATCTTGATGCTCACTGTTCAAGTAGCTTAATCCAGGTTCTCCATTGAAAAACACTTTTCAAATAACCCCATATGCTTTCCAGAAATTCTACATCATTTCTGATCAACAATATGTCAACAACATATACTCATCAGAAATTCTATAGCGCTCCCACTCACTTCTTTGGACATACAAGTTTCTCATAAACTTTTGTATAAACCCAAAATCTTTGATCATCTCATCAAAGCGTACATTCCAACTCCGAGATGCTTACTCCAGTCCTTAGAAGGATTGCTGGAGTTTTGGATATTTGTTAGCGTTCTTCAGGATTGTCAAAACCTTCTGGTTGTATCACATACAACCTTTCCTCAAGAAAACTGTCGAGGAAACAATGTTTTGACATTCTATGTGCAAGATTTCATAAATAATGCAGTAACTGCTAATCCATTTCCAACAGATTCTTAGCATCGCTACGAGTGAGAAAGCCTAACCGTAGTCAACTCCTTGAACTTGTCGGAAAACATCTTAACGACAAGTCGAGCTTTCTTAATGGTGATTCTTACCATCATTGTCTGTCTTCCTTTTAAAATCCATCTGTACCCAACGGCCTTATGACCATCAAGTATTTCTTCCAAAGTCATGGATCCTTTCTCGGATTTTATGGCCTCGAGCCATTCGTCGGAATCCGGGCCCACCATCGCTTCTCCATAGCTCGTAGGTTCATTGTTGTCTAGCAACATGACCTCTAAGACAGGATTGCGTACCACTCTGAAGTAGTACGCATCCTTGTCACCCTACGAGGTACGGTAGTGACTTGATCCAAAACTTCATGATCACTATCATAAGCTTCTACTTCAATTGGTGTAGGCGCCACAGGAACAACTTCCTGCGCCCTGCTACACACTAGTTGAAGTGACGGTTCAATAACCTCATCAAGTCTCCACCATCCTCCCACTCAATTCTTTCGAGAGAAACTTTTCCTCGAGAAAGGACCTGTTTCTAGAAACAATTACTTTTGCTTCCGGATCTGAGATAGGAGGTATACCCAACCATTTTGGGTATCCCATGAAGATGTATTTATCCGTTTCGGGTTCGAGCTTATCACGATGAAACTTTTTCACATAAGCGTCGCAGCCCCAATCTTTTAGGAAACGACAACTTAGGTTTCTCCAAACCATAGTTCAAACGGTGTCGTCTCAACGGAATTACGTGGTGCCCTATTAAAGTGCGTGCGGTTGTCTCTAATGCCTAACCCATGAACGATAGTGGTAATTCGATAAGAGACATCATGGTACGCACCATATCTAATAGGGTGCAACTATGATGTTCGGACACACCATCACACTATGGTGTTCCAGGCGGTATTAATTGTGAAACATTTCCACAATGTCTTAATTGCGTGCCAAAGCTCGTAACTCAGATACTCATCTCTATGATCATATCATAGACATTTTATCCTCTTGTCACAATGATCTTCAACTTCACTCTGAAATTACTTGAACCATTCAATAATTCAGACTTGTGTTTCATCAAGTAAATATACTCAGTATCTACTTAAATCATCCGTGAAGTAAGAACATAACGATATTCACTGCATGCCTCAGCACTCATTGGACTGCACACATCAAAATGTGTTACTTCCAACAAGTTGCTATCTTGTTCCATCTTACTGAAAACGAGGCTTTTCAGTCATCTTGCCTATGTGGTATGATTTGCATATCTCAAGTGATTCAAAATCAAATGAGTCCAAACGATCCATCTGCATGGAGTTTCTTCATGTGTATACACCAATAGACATGGTTTGCATGTCTCAAACTTTTCAAAAACGAGTGAGTCCAAAGATCCATCAACATGGAGCGTCTTCATGCGTTTTACACCAATATGACTTACATGGCAGTGCCACAAGTAAGTGGTACTATCATTACTATCTTATATCTTTTGGCATGAAAATGTGTATCACTACGATCGAGATTCAATAAACCATTCCTTTTAGGTGTAAGACCATTGAAGGTATTATTCAAATAAACAGAGTAACCATTATTCTCCTTAAATGAATAACCATATTGCGACAGACATAATCCAATCATGCCTATGCTCAACGCAAACACCAAATAACAATTATTTAGGTTTAACACCAATCTCGATGGTAGAGGGAGCGTGCGATGCTTGATCACATCAACCTTGGAAACACTTCCAACACATATCGTCAGCTCACCTTTAGCTAGTGTCTGTTTATTCCGTAACTTTTATTTCGAGTTACTAACACTTAGCAACCGAACCGGTATCTAATACCCTGGTGCTACTAGGAGTACTAGTAAAGTACACATTAACATAATGTATATCCAACATACTTCTATCGACCTTGCCAGCCTTCTTATCTACCAAGTATCTAGGGTAATTCTGCTTCAGTGGCTGTTCCCCTTATTACAGAAGCACTTAGTCTCGGGTTTGGGTTCAACCTTGGGTTTCTTCACTGGAGCAACAACTGATTTGCCGTTTCATGAAGTGCCCCTTCTTGCCTTTGCCCTTCTTGAAACTAGTGGTTTCACTAACCATCAACAATTGATGCTCCTTCTTGATTTCTACTTTTGCGGTGTCAAACATCGTGAATATCTCAAGGATCATCATATCTATCCCTGATTTGTTATAGTTCATCATGAAGCTCTAGCATCTTGGTGGCAATGACTTTGGAGAAACATCACTATCTCATCTGGAAGATCAACTCCCACTCGATTCAAGTGATTGTTGCACTCAGACAATCTGACCACAAGCTCGACAATTGAGCTTTTCTCCCTTAGTTTGCAGGCTAAGAAAATCATTGGAGGTCTTATACCTCTTGACGTGGGCACCAGCCTGAAATCCCAATTTCACCCCTCGAAACATCTCATATGTTCCGTGACATTTCGAGAACGTCTTTGGTGCCTCAACTCTAAACCGTTTAATTGAACTATCACGTAGTTATCAAAACGTGTATGTCCAATGTTTGCAACATCCACAGACGATGTTTTGGGGTTCTACACACTGAGCGGTGCATTAAGGACATAAGCTTTCTACTGATCGCATAATCGCTACTTTCAACTTTCAACTATATTTTCTCTAGGAACATATCTAAAACAGTAGAACTAACGCGCGATCTAGGACATAATTTGCAAAGGGCTTTTGACTACGTTCAGGATAATTAAGTTCATCTAATGAACTCCCACTCAGATAGACATCCCTCTAGTCATCTAAGTGATTACATGATCCGAGTCAACTAGGCCGCGTCCGATCATCACGTGAGACGGACTAGTCATCATCGGTGAACATCTTCATGTTGATCGTATCTACTATACGACTCATGCTCGACCTTTCGGTCTCTTGTGTTCCGAGGCCATGTCTGTACATGCTAGGCTCGTCAAGTTAACCTAAGTGTTTTGCGTGTGTAAATCTGGCTTACACCCGTTGTATGTGAACGTAAGAATCTATCACACCCGATCATCACGTGGTGCTTTGAAACGACGAACTTTCGCAATGGTGCATAGTTAGGGGGAACACTTTCTTGAAATTTTAATGAGGGATCATCTTATTTACTACCGTCGTTCTAAGCAAATAAGATGTAGAAACATGATAAACATCACATGCAATCAAAATAGTGACATGATATGGCCAATATCATTTTGCTCCTTTTGATCTCCATCTTCGGGGCTCCATGATCATCATCGTCACCGGCATGACACCATGATCTCCATCATCATGATCTCCATCATCGTGTCTCCATGAAGTTGTCTCGCCAACTTATTACTTCTACTACTATGGCTACTGGTTAGCAATAAAGTAAAGTAATTACATGGCGTTGTTCAATGACACGCGGGTCATACAATAAATAAAGATAAATCCTATGGCTCCTGCCGGTTGTCATACTCATCGACATGCAAGTCGTGATTCCTATTACAAGAACATGATCAATCTCATACATCACATATCATTCATCACATTCTTCTTGGCCATATCACATCACATAGCATACCCTGCAAAAACAAGTTAGACGTCCTCTAATTGTTGTTTGCATGTTTTACGTGGCTGCTATGGGTTTCTAGCAAGAACGTTTCTTACCTACGCAAAACCACAACATGATATGCCAATTGCTATTTACCCTTCATAAGGACCCTTTTCATCGAATCCGTTCCGACTAAAGTGGGAGAGACTGGCACCCGCTAGCCACCTTATGCACCAAGTGCATGTCAGTCGGTGGAACCTGTCTCACGTAAGAGTACATGTAAGGTCGGTCCGGGCCGCTTCATCCCACAATACCGTCGAAACAAGATTGGACTAGTAACGGTAAGCATATTGAACAAAATCAACGCCCACAACTACTTTGTGTTCTACTCGTGCATAGAATCTACGCAATAGACCTAGCTCGTGATGCCACTGTTGGGGAACGTAGCAGAAATTCAAAATTTTCCTACGTGTCACCAAGATATATCTATGGAGAAACCAGCAACGAGGGGAAGGAGAGTGCATCTACATACCCTTGTAGATCGCTAAGCGGAAGCGTTCAAGAGAATGGGGTTGAAGGAGTCGTACTCGTCGTGATCCAAATCACCGGAGATCTTAGTGCCGAACGGACGGCACCTCCGCGTTCAACACACGTACAGCCCGGTAACGTCTCCCATGCCTTGATTCAGAAAGGAGAGAGGGAGAGGTTGAGGAAGACTCCGTCCAGCAGCCGCACAACGGTGTGGTGGTGATGGAGGAGCGTGGCAATCCTGCAGGGCTTCGCCAAGCACCGCGGGAGAGGAGAAGGGAGAGAGGTAGGGCTGCACCAGGGAGAGGTCAAACTCATATGTTGGCAGCCCCAAAACCCTCAAGTATATATAGGGGGAGAGGGAGGGCTGCGCCCCCACCTAGGGTTCCACCCCTAGGGGCGGCGGCCAGCCCAAACCCATCTAGGGTGCGGCCAAGGGGGGGAGAGGGGAAACTTGCCCCCCAAGTTAGGTGGGTGCGCCCCCTCCCCCAAACCCTAGGCGCCTTGGGCCCTTGTGGGGGGGCGCACCAGCCCACCTGGGGCTGGTACCCTCCCACACTTGGCCCATGCAGCCCTCCGGGGATGGTGGCCCCACTTGGTGGACCCCTGGGACCCTCCCGGTGGTCCCGGTACGTTACCGATAAAACCTGAAACTTTTCCGGTGACCAAAACAGGACTTCCCATATATAAATCTTTACCTCCGGACCATTCTGGAACTCCTCGTGACGTACGGGATCTCATCCGGAACTCCGAAAAACATTCGGTAACCACATAAAAACTTCCTTTATAACCCTAGCATCATCGAACTTTAAGTGTGTAGACCCTACGGGTTCGGGAATCATGCAGACATGACCGAGACGTTCTCCGGTCAATAACCAACAGCGGGATCTGGATACCCATTCTGGCTCCCACATGTTCCATGATGATCTCATCGGATGAACCACGATGTCAAGGACTCAATCGATCCCGTATACAATTCCCTTTGTCTAGCGGTATTGTACTTGCCCGAGATTCGATCGTCGGTATGCCGATACCTTGTTCAATCTCGTTACCGGCAAGTCTCTTTACTTGTTTCGTAACATATCATCACGTGATCAACCCCTTGGTCACATTGTGCACATTATGATGATGTCCTACCGAGTGGGCCTAGAGATACCTCTCCGTTAACCGGAGTGACAAATCCCAGTCTCGATTCGTGCCAACCCAACAGACACTTTCGGAGATACCTGTAGTGCACCTTTATAGCCACCCAGTTACGTTGTGACGTTTGGTACACCCAAAGCATTCCTTTGGTATCCAGGAGTTGCACAATCTCATGGTCTAAGGAAATGATACTTGACATTAGAAAAGCTTTAGCATACGAACTACACGATCTTTTGTGCTAGGCTTAGGATTGGGTCTTTTCCATCACATCTGTGACGCCCCCGATTCAATCGTACACTAATCATGCACGCAAACGTGTACGATCAGGATCAGGGACTCACGGGAAGATATCACAACACAACTCTAAAACATAAATAAGTCATACAAGCATCATAATACAAGCCAGGGGCCTCGAGGGCTCGAATACAAGTGCTCGGTCATAGACGAGTCAGCGGAAGCAACAATATCTGAGTACAGACATAAGTTAAACAAGTTTGCCTTAAGAAGGCTAGCACAAACTGGGATACAGATCGAAAGAGGCGCACGCCTCCTGCCTGGGATCCTCCTAAACTACTCCAGGTCGTCGTCAGCGGGCAGCACGTAGTAGTAGGCACCTCCGGTGTAGTAGGGGTCGTCGTCGACGGTGGCGTCTGGCTCCTGGACTCCAGCATCTGGTTGCGACAACCAGGAAGAAAGGAAAGGGGAAAAAGGGGGGAGAAAGCAACCGTGAGTACTCATCCAAAGTACTCGCAAGCAAGGAACTACACTACATATGCATGGGTATATGTGTAGGGAGGCCATATCAGTGGACTGAACTGCAGAATGCCAGAATAAGAGGGGGATAGCTAATCCTGTCGAAGACTACGCTTCTCGCAGCCACCGTCTTGCATCAAGTAGAAGAGAGTAGATTGAAGTCCTCCAAGTAGCATCTCCAAGTAGCATCTCATAGCATAATCCTACCCGGCGATCCCCTCCTCGTCGCCCTGCGGAAAAGCGATCACCGGGTTGTCTGTGGAACTTGGAAGGGTGTGTTTTATTAAGTATCCGGTTCTAGTTGTCATAAGGTCAAGGTACAACTCCAAGTCGTCCTGTTACCGAAGATCACGGCTATTCAAATAGATTAACTTCCCTGCAGGGGTGCACCACATAACCCAACACGCTTGATCCATTTGGCTGGACACACTTTCCTGGGTCATGCCCGGCCTCGGAAGATCAACACGTCGCAGCCCCACCTAGGCAAAACAGAGAGGCCAGCACGCCGGTCTAAACCTAAGTGCACAGGGGTCTGGGCCCATCGCCCATAGCACACCTGCACGTTGCGAGGGCGGCCGGAAGCAGAACTAGCCCCCTTAATACAAGAGCAGGCTTACGTTCCAATCCGGCGCGCGCCGCTCCGTCGCTGACGTCTGAAGTGCTTCGGCTGATACCACGACGTCGGGATACCCATAACTACTCCCACGTAGATGGTTAGTGCGTATAGGCTCGTAGCCAGACTCAGATCAAATACCAAGATCTCGTTAAGCGTGTTAAGTATCCGCGAACGCCGAACAGGACCAGGCCCACCTGTCTCCTAGGTGGTCTCAACCTGCCCTGTCGCTCCGCCACAAAGTAACAGTCGGGGGCCGTCGGGAACCCAGGCCCACCTCTACCGGGATGGAGCCACCTGCCCCTTCAGCCCCCAACTCCGAACAGTATCACAAGTAATGTAACAGTGTAAAGTATATAGTATATGCCCGTGATCACCTCCCGAAGTGATCACAGCCCAGTAGTATAGCATGGCAGACGGACAAGAGTGTAGGGCCACTGATGGAACACTAGCATCCTATACTAAGCATTTAGGATTGCGGGTAAGGTATCAATGACTGTAGCAGCAATGACAGGCTATGCATCAGAATAGGATTAACGGAAAGCAGTAACAGGCTACACTACTCTAATGCAAGCAGTATAGAGTAGAATAGGCAATATCTGGTGATCAAAGGGGGGGCTT
Source organism: Triticum dicoccoides (assembly GCF_002162155.2). Taxonomy (NCBI): domain Eukaryota; kingdom Viridiplantae; phylum Streptophyta; class Magnoliopsida; order Poales; family Poaceae; genus Triticum; species Triticum dicoccoides. The sequence goes on along the minus strand of NC_041387.1, from coordinate 483,095,009 downwards.
GCCTGGTTGCTCTGGCAAGAGAGAGGGGTCGTCGGTGACGTAGTCGTACTCGGTGGCATCAGCGTCGGTCTCGTAGTCTACCGGAGAGAAGAGGGGGAAGAAATAATGAATACAGAGCAAACAAAGCACCACAAAATATATCAAGGCAATACGCGGTTTTCGGTGTGCCCTAACGCGGTAGTAGGTGATACCGGTGAAGGGGGGAAAACCCCCGGGAAAGTATTCCCGGTGTTTCGTGTTTTCGGGCAGAGGAGCCGGAGGGGGAAAGTTGCGGGTTCGATAGGTTAGGGGTGTGTGGCGGACGAACGGACCGCGTATCCGGATTCGTCTCGCCGTTCTGAGCAACTTTCATGTAGAAAGTATTTTAATCCGAGTTAACGATTAAAAGATATGATTTTCTAAAGATTTTATTAATTTCTGAAATTTAATAAATTACTTCAACATTATCCGGAATAGTAAATGATGACGTCAGCATGACATCATGCTGACGTCAGCAGTCAACTGTGCAGTTGACTGGGTCAACCACGTGTGGGGCCCACAGGTCATTGGCTGTTTAGTTAGTAGGTTAGCTAAACCGTGTCAATTAGTTTAATTAGTGGTTAGGTTAATCTAATCAGATTTAATTAGTTTAATTAATTCTTTAACTAACTAATTAATTATCATTTTAATTATTAATTATTATTATTTATTATTTCATTTTTTTATCAATTTAATTTTTTTATATTTTTTTGTTCTGGGGCGTGGGCCCCATCTGTCATTGTCACCGGGGGGTTCTTAGCGGGCGCGAGGGCAGTCGGGTGTGGGCGCTGGGCGCCGGGTTAACGGGCGAAGCCCGGCTGGGCACTCGAGTGGGTGCGGGGGCGCCGACGGTGCCGGCCAGGTGGCTGGAGCCACGCACGGGAGGCAGAACGGCGAGCGTGAGGGGAGGCGCGGGGTTGCCGAGCGCGTCGAGGACGACAACGCCCAGCGGCAGTTGCGGGCGACGCCCGGTGCCGCAGTCCTGCGGGACTCAGAGGCGGGCGAGCACGGGGCTGCGCGAGGCCGGGGCGAGATCAGGCGCGAGCGGTTGCAGGGCCTGATG
>NC_041387.1:483054916-483093261 GCF_002162155.2 Triticum dicoccoides | reverse complement strand
GTTGGGCCGTTCGGCCCAGTTGGCCAGGGGGGTTTCCTCCTTCTTTTGTTATTTTTTTTTGCTTTACCTTTTATCCATTTCTCTTTTATTTTAGTTGCACTATATTTTTGGTTTAGTAAAATATGAAAACAGCTCCAAAAATAGTGTGTCAAATTAATCCACTGTTCTAAGAAGTTTTACCTCAGAATAAAAATAGTTTAGTATTTGGTAAAATATATTAGGAGTATAACTAATTGTTTTGATGTTGTTTTAATCACTTAAGGGTATTTAAATATTTTATAATGACTGTTGTTACTCCACCAATAATATCCATGATTTATTTGTCACATTAATAACATTTTAGTTTTGACTTTTGAAAACTTTAATCGTTTGACTTGATTTTAAATTTGAATTCGAACCGTTTTTGAACCATCGCGAGATTAATAACAGTAACCGAGGTGACGTGGCATCATTAGCGAAGGATTACTGCAGCGTAACTATCCGGGCGTCACAACATCATTCTCCTAACGATGTGATCCCGTTATCAACGACATCCAATGTCCATGGTCAGGAAACCATAACCATCTATTGATCAACGAGCCAGTCAACTAGAGGCTTACTAGGGACATGGTGTTGTCTATGTACCCACACATGTATCTGAGTTTCCTATCAATACAATTATAGCATGGATAATAAACGATTATCATGAACAAGGAAATATAATAATAATAACTAATGTATTATTGCCTCTAGGGCATATTTCCAACAGTTCATTGCAATGAACTCATCCAACACTTCACTTGAGGTCATGGAGTGGAAGTCCGGTCTTTGACGAATGATGGAGGACATGGCCTTGTTGTAGGGCATCATGGCCTTGAGGAACTTGCGCTTGATCCAATTGTCATCCGTGTCCTTGCTCCCATGATCTCGGAGTGCGACCGCGAGTTTGGTCACTCGTCGAAAGAGCTCACGAGGTTCTTCATCTTCTTTCATTGCAAACTCATCGGCTTCATCTTGCACCACTTCATAGTTGGAGCGTTGAATGCTAGCACTTCCTCGATAGAGAGACACAACACATTGCCATGCGTCTTTAGCCATGGCATGAGGTCGAAGATGAGGGAGATCTTCGGGAAGGATTGCATCTTGGATGATGAAGAGAGCACTCTCATTGAATTGATTATCCACGGCTTCTCGAGGGGTGAAGTTTCTTGGGTCATTTGGATAGGAACCTTCTTCTATAATTCTCCAAAGATTAGTATTCACATGTTTTAAATGATGCTTGAAATGATACACCCAAGCATCAAAATCCTCATTTTTCACAATCTTAGGAGGAGGACCGGCATGATTTAAATGCGTAGTGGGAATCGGTCCACCATAAGTAGGAGGTTCCACATGGGCAAAGATACCGGAGCCATTTCTACCACTAGTAGAAGGACCTTTTTCACTATTAGCTTCCCCCCTTGTCGGAGTTGGCATCCGTCACCTTGTTAGTGGGATCACCCACTTTCGTTGGCGAGGTGGATAGTTTAAGTCCTTCTAGGAATTCAGTAAACATGCTTTTAACCTCGGCCGTCATGGAGGTTTTCAATGTGTCTAAAGCCATATTGAATTCCTCACGTGAGACCGAGGTTCCCCCATCGGCCGTAGACAAGATAGGATTCACACCGGAGTGCTCCTCCACACCGTCGTTGGTGTCAACCATACTCTTCGGACGGCAAAGTCCTTAATAAAGAGACGAGGCTCTGATACCAATTGAAAGGATCGATACAGTTGACTAGAGGGGGGGGGTGAATAGGCAACTAACAATTTTTAAGCTTTTCTTTAACAAATTAAACCTTGCGACAAAGTAGGTTGTCTAGATATGCAACTAAGTGGACAACCTATATGATGCAAAGACAACTAGCACACAAGCAAGCAATAGATACAACACAAGTAAGCTTGCAAAAGTAAAGGCACGAAATAACCAAGAGTGGAGCCGGTGAAGACGAGGATGTGTTACCGAAGTTCCTTCCTTTTAAGGGGAAGTAGGTCTCCGTTAGAGCGGTGTGGAGGCACAATGCTCCCCAAGAAGATACTAGGGCCACCGTAATCTCCTCACGCCCTCACACAATGCGAGATGCTGTGATTCCACTATTGGTGCCCTTGAAGGCGGCGACCGAACCTTTACAAACAAGATTGGGGCTATCTCCACAACACTTGGAGGCTCCCAACAACACCACGAAGCTTCAGCACAATGGAGTATGGCTTCGAGGTGACCTCAACCGTCTAGGGTGCTCAAACACCCAAGAGTAACAAGATCCTCTAGGGATTAGTGGGGGAATCAAATTTCTCTTGGTGGAAGTGTAGATCGGGGCCTTCTCAACCAATCCCGAGCAAATCAACAAGTTTGATTGGCTAGGGAGAGAGATCAGGCGAAAATGGAGCTTGGAGCAACACTGGAGCTTTTGGGGGAAGAGGTAGGTCAACTTTGGGGAAGAAGACACCTTTATATAGTGGGGGAAACAATCCAACCGTTACCCCCCCCCCCAATAGCCACGCACAGAGCGGTACTACCGCTTGGGCAGGGCGGTACTACCGCTCCCTTCTAGCGGTACTACCGTGCTGACGAGGAATGTAGGGTCCTGGCCCCAGAGCGGAAGTATAGGCGGTACTACCACTTGGAGCGGTACTACCGCCCCTACTGCCGCTACTAGTACCGTAAAACCCGACACGAAAAACAGCAGTCGAGAATCGAGGCGGTAGTATCCCGGAACCACTGCGGTACTACGGCCGAAGTTCGCAAGCGGTACTACCGCTCGGGGAGCGGTACTACCGCTTGACGAGCTTCGGCGGTACTACCGCTGAGGACCGTGGTACTACCGCTGGGACAGGACAGGCAGGCATAGATTAGGAAAGATAGCTCCAATGAAGCGGAAAGAAGCATCGGGTGTGATAAGGATGTGTACGTGTTGATTCCACCCTAGCCTTCCCAAAGCGGATCCCCTCTTGATAGTACGGTGACTCCTACGAAACTAGACCACCAGCAAAGAAACGAAGGAGCTACACCGTCTTGAATAAAACACCGAGGGGAAGTAATCGTCTCCTGCCAAAGGATGAATCTCTGAAAGAACTCAATGCACACGATTAGTCCGCAAAAGCATTATCATCAATCACCAAAACATCTTGGGGATAAATATGCCCTTACAGAAATGCATGTCATTGGTTTGACACCAATGAGAATTGTTGGAGCCAACACCCATATTGACATATATGCCTCATTGTCGAAACTACAAAGTATATACAACGAAGAAAATAAGCTATCCATATGTATGCATTCAAAAATAACAACAAAAGTTGGCGAAATTTTATACCTTTGGGGCATTTCATCGAACACCTTGTGTGCGTCGGCCGTTGACTCAACAAGTGAGCTCGTCGGCGCTTCGGTAGCCGCCTTGTCCGTTGCACGCCCTGCAAGCTTCTTCCTCGACGGCTTAGAGGAGCCATTCGCCGTCTTGTTCTTCTTCGCGGATACCTTGCCCTTCTTCGCCCGCGCCGTATTTGGGAGCTTCGAGAGGGGGGCACGTGGCTTCATGGCGGGCGCCGGCGCGACGCCACCCGCCGCCGAGGTCATCCGCGGCGGCATGAAAAGGTCGTGCATGATACCGGTGCTTGGATGAGCACCGGCGGAGGCGATGCCAAGCTCCCCGCGCTAGTGTTTGCGGCGGCGGCGGCGGAGAGGTCGCGGGTGTAGGAAGGGGTGAGGGAGGTGCCGGCGCGGCCGTCCATCGGGTCAATTCGCCGGCGGCGATGCGGGCGGGGCGAAGGTGGCACGGTGGAGAGAGCGCGGCGCGAGCGCTCGAGTGTGCGGCGCGCGGAAGCGGGCGCGCCAAATAAACGACTCGCGATGGCGATTTGGACCGCGCGCTCAACTCTTTATGCCGCGCGCACGGTTATTGCGTGTCCGCTGAAATTCAGATAGCGATTGCGCGCGCTAAAAACCACAAATTTGCGGCGCGGCGCTTATATAGCGTGGCTGTTAGAGATGCTGTAAGGAAAGGAAGCAACTCAACGTGTACAACACAAACGCAAACACACTGGCACAAATTCAAAGCTACAATGGTTGGGCCACAAGTGGATCAAGTCGTTGAAGCCACACACACACACCCTTTTCGGTGCCTTCCTTGGAGCTACAATATGCGTAAGAAATACATCATTAATATAAAGAGAAAACTGCAGCATGTTGACTTTTTTTCCAAGAAGAAATAAATAAGGTGAAAAAAATCATTTTTCAATATATTAAATACAAATACAATCAGAATCATGAAAAGCATCACTTCAAACCACACACTCCTCAACTCAAAAAAATAAAAACCCACACATCCTCTGGCTTATTGCGCCAGAATAGATACCACCAAGTTAAATAACAAATCGAAGATGCCACCAGTATCCCCATGAGAAAAATCGAAGAAGCCACCAAGAGGGAAGTACCAAATTCAGAGACCCAGGCCCATGGCAATGGCAATTGCAACGCTGAGACCCAAATTAGCAACTCCAGCCCATGGACGCCCCGGTGCACCGCTGTCGTATGGGCTATTGTCCACCAGTGGCTGGCTACCGAGGCCCATAGTCTCCCCCACGCTCTCCACAGCTTGCCCCTGCCCACCGACGCCACCCGGCGCCAACGGCAGCTCGGGTTGTGCAACTCCTCCGACGGAACCGTAGCTGTTGCCGTTGCCCCCTTCATCTTGCCCAAATGGAAGGTTGCTGCTCCCCTTTCCGATTGGATCAGCGAACGGCGGCATTGCCGGGGCCAAGCCAGGCGAGCCGGGCATGCCGCAGTGTTGCGCGGCGCGCGGCTCGTCGCTGGCCTTCCACGCCAGCTCGCCGCCCTTGTCGAGGATGCGCATGTCACCCTCGTCCACCAGCTGCAGGGTCTTGATGAAGTTGTTGTCGACCGACTCCGTGTCGTGCGTGTGCCACACAGAGTTGCTCCCGTCGAACACCTCCAGTCCTTCCCACGAGAACACGAGCGCGCACGTGTTCACGGTGCTCACCGCCAAGCACTCCGATTCCCACACGCTCCGCCCCTCCGCGCCCGGCTCGGTGGTGTCGAGGATCTCCACGTAGCAGAAGTCGGCCCCGAGGCCGCCCGCACCCGGCGCGGTCTGGCTGCGCATGAAGTAGGCCGCGTACTTGCCGGACGGCGATGTGAGAAACAACACGGGGTTCTCCTCCCAGTGCGGCGGGATGCTGGCCAGAATATGCTGCTTGGTTTCCCGCTCTACCATGCCGGTTGGCGCCGTCGCTGCGACGGGGGAAGGGAGGAGAAAGGCGAGCGAGAGGCACATGGCAATGCATGAGACGAGCTCCATGGCTACTGGTGCTTGGGTTTCGCTACCTGGCCAGATGAAACTTCCAAGCGGGGTTGTGGTGTTTGTGCTTGTGCTTGCATTGTGCATGGGGTGGTGCGTGTGCTTCTTATAGGGGGATTTGGCAAGGGAGTGGTACATGACGATGGTGCGAAGGCATGGTTGACTGGTGGAACACCTCGCTCGTTGAGTGGTTGAAGTCACCGGATCCAATATATCAGTGGGAGATTAGTAAAGTAAACGAGCACAAAGTCGATCTGACAGCGTCAGAATTTGGACTTCCACGTATCAAGTTTGACGATGAATCAATATTATTTTCAAAGGACTATACTAACTTTTTGTTAAATCTTTGTTAGAAAAACTATTAATATTGGTCAACTATCTTAGCCATCAGATCAGCTTTGTATAATCTGTGATTAGTTGGGATTCTTCCTGTTGTTTATGGGCTTTTTGTGTGTGATCCTTTTGAGCTTTTTTTTTGGTCTTTCTTCTTTTTGAGTTGAGTGGAGGAGAATTATAGAGGTTTCATTTTTTCCTTCATATATTAATTCAATTTATTTATATTTACAAATAGGAGCATAACTATAGATTCCATGTGTGATAGTTTTCCATCTTAAAGCTTTGCACCTTAGTATAAACAATTGCGCAGTTGTCCTAATTTTTCGTTTATCTTGCTATAATTATTTTCTTGTAACTGTGTAGCATATTCTTTGTATATTTATCTAGCATAGAATTAATATTCACAATTTAATTTGTGCAGTATATATATTTTATAAGGGGCAAATATATGTGGGCAACGTGTATGGAACTTAGTCTTCAAGTCTTGTGAACTTTCAATATGAGCACATTGCCGATTTCATCATATCAATTGCCATTTCAAACTCCTGAAATGACGAATCTCACAAACTGTTGATTTGGTTAGCGATCTATCTTCACCGGTGAGTTCGTCTCGATGAGGGCTTAAAACAATATCCCATGATATTATGTTTGGACTAAAAAACCATTGCCACTAGGTGCCACATTATAAGTATGAACATATATGTAACTTCTTGGGCAGGATCTTTAAGACCGGTTCTTTGGTGATAAATGATGTGTTATGATAGTAAAAAGAAACTTTACAATGGAGATTAACCATGTTAGGCTGGTCATAGTGGGAGTAACATAGGTAGTAACTTAGATGCCACATAAGCAAAAATGATGAGATGGCAAGTAGTTAATAAGGAGAGAGGCAAATAGAGTAACATAATATGTTACCATCACATAGCGCTTCCCAATGCAAAATGAGTCTACAAAGTAATAAATGAAGACATTTATGTTACCACATATATGATACTACCCACTATGAAGGTAGTAACATAGACTAGTAACATATGCATGTTACTAGTCTAAGTTACTCTCCACTATGACCAAAATCATCAGAGCTAGTTGTGTGTAGCGTGGAATTCCATGGGAATTGGAACGACATTAATTATTTTTCATCTTTTTAGAAGTATGAACATGCAATTGGGTGCTACATCCAAAAAATAGCATATTGACGATGGGATATTCAAAGAAGCAAACTGTTGATGTTGGTGCTTGGCACCTCACTTTGCAACAATGGAGTGTTTAGCTTCAGTTTTTTGCTCTCTAGATTCGTGTTTTATTAATACAGAACAACTTTTCCCTCCAGATAAGAAAACTCGGTATATATATGATAAATGTTTCCTACCACACAGGGGTAGTTACCCTCATGTGAGTTTTGTATGTTGTACTCCCTCCGTCTGAAAAAGCTTGTCCCAAGCTTGTTCCTCAAATGAATGTATCTAGCACTAACTTGGTGCTAGATACATTCATTTGAGGGACAAGTTTTTTCGGCGGAGGGAGTATGTAGTACTTCCTCCGTCCCAAAATCGAGAGTATGTACTTATAATATGTACTATGTAGTACTTTCTCCGTCCCAAAAAAGTGTCTCAAGCTTAGTACAATTTTGTACTAAAATTAGTACAAAGTTAATACACTTATTTTGTGATGGAGGGAGTAGTATATAAGAACATTTTGGTAGTATATATCCTACTTTTTAGGTAGTATGTACACTATTTTCTTAGTATATTGTTTTATATGTACCAATATGAAGGTATTTTCAAAATATACAAAAAAAATTATGAACTTACATGCATTTTTTTTGTATAACTTGTTTGAAATATCTTAGATAGTATATCAACATACTTATAATGATAAAGTAGTATATATACTACCACATGGTAGTGTATGAGACATGATGGTAACTACCCCAGGCGATAGCCCATCCCCACGATATTAGATGATTTTGGACATAGAAAAAAAATCAGATTTTGCATCTAATTCAATATGTCATCACAGTTTAGAAGACCCAAACTTACAGAGGGTAGTACGTTATTATGTCTCAAATATTCAGTGAGAGCTTAAGATGGGCTCAGCCTGATAGAAACCACACTTCATGGTTTACAAAGCAAGCTTGAACAATCGAAGGGCCATCGGCCGTTGTTTATTAGAAAGAAGAAGAGAGCACAGCAAGGTTTGATAGTCTAGACGAGCAAACTTGAACAATCGAAAAATTACACTTCGTGGTCTCAAGATACAATGCAATCCTACCAGCAGGCCCACGCCAAGAAAAGGCGCCACGGCTGGTCAGGAGTCCACACAACACATCCCTGGCTTATTGCGCCAGAAATAATAAGAAATTCGAGAAATCTCCAAAGCCATCACGCCGCTGCACAAGCGCATGTACACAAATCAGATACCGAGGGCCATGACAGTGGCAGAGCTGACACCCAGTGCAACTCCGATTCCTAGCAAGCTCCATCCATGCTTCTGTGCACCACTGTCGTATGGGCTGTTGTCCACCAATGGCTGGCTGCCAAACCCAATCGTCTGCCCCACGTCCTCCACGGCCTGCCCCTGCCCAGCGACACCACCGGACCCTGCCGCTTCCGGCAGCGGCAGCACGGGCTGTGCTACACCGGCATTGCCATTACCTTCTGGTTCCTGTCCAAATGGCAGGTTGCTGCTTCCGTGCCCAGCCGGCTCCGCGAAGGGCGGCATTGCCGAGACCAGGCCGGGCGAGCCGGGCATCCCGCAGTGTTGCGCCGCGCGTGGCTCGTCGCTGGCCTTCCACGCGAGCTCGCCGCCCTTGTCGAGGATGCGCATGTCACCCTCGTCAACCAGCTGCAGGGTCTTGAGGAAGTTGTTGTCGTCCGACTCCGTGTCGTGCGTGTGCCACACAGAGTTGCTCCCGTCGAACACCTCCAGCCCTTTCCACGAGAACACGAGCGCGCACGTGTTGATGGTGCTCACCGCCAAGCACTCCGACTCCCACACGCTCCGCCCCTCCGCGCCCGGCTCGGTGGTCTCGAGGATCTCCACGTAGCAGAAGTCGGCTCCGAGGCCGCCCGCGCCCGGCGCGGTATCGCTGCGCATGAAGTGCGCCGCGTACTTGCCGGACGGCGACATTAGGAATAGCACGGGGTTCTCCTGCCCGTGCGGCGGGATGCTCGCTATGATTTGCTGCTTGGTCTCCCGCTCAAGCATGCCGATTGGCGCCGTCGCCGCGGCGTAGGAATGGAGAAGAAACGCCAGCGAGAGGCACATGGCAGCGTAGGAGAGGAGTTCCATGGCTGCTGGGTATGGGATTTCGTGGTCTCCCCAGAAGTTTATGTGTATGGGGTCAGGGCTTGTTGTGTTTGTGTTTGTGCTTGTTCTCTGGGTGGTGGAGGCCTTTTATAGGCAGCCTGGCAATGGAGTGGTACGTGATGATGTATAGAGGCAAAGTTGAGTGGTTGAAGTCACCTGTTCCAATGTAGTATCATTAGGAGATTAGGTCACAAAGAGCACGAATTCTCGGAGGAAAGCGCTCTGCTACAACTTCTGGACCCATTTCGTTGGAAACTCTGTTATTCTACTCTCCTGTGCTTTAGGCAAGATATCTCAGAAGTCAACTTCAGAACTGAAGACTTTTATTCTAAAAAAAAAGAACTGAAGACTGCAAGCTATGGAAGCTTGGCAAAGCGACGGGACAAAGGACTCGTGGAGGATCTCGTCAAAAGGGTGCGGGCAAAGTGTACTGAGCTTCGACGCGCTTCATAGAGCAACTTTGCCCGACATCGGGAAGGCACCCATGCTACCTTGAGAGCGATCGTTGGACCCTGATCTGGACTAGCGCTGCGACGCTATGTATCCACCTACGGGCTTGTATCCCTTTTTTTCGCTAAGGCTTGCTTGTTTCGCTTTCGCTTTCTAGTTGTGCTCAGAGCGTTTGTACTCGTAAGGGCCTCATTCTAAGAGCAACTCTAGCAGATCCTGCAAAACGCCGGCCCGCAAAACACGTTTGCAGTTCGCGCAAAATCGTTTTTGCGGGCCGGCGAGGGCTAGCACAGATGCAGACCCCCTAAACGGACCCGTAAAAAAGTATATTCGCGAAATATGCTTTTTTACGGGTCGGCTATGCGGGTTCTGCTCTTTGCGCCGCTGCATCCCTGCAAATCATCAGCCCGCAAATCTCAAATCCAACATCATTCAACAATCGAAAACAAACTGAATTATTCAAATCAAACATAAAACAATAATCGGTATCTCGCAAGCTTCAACAATTTTCACAAAAAGGGATCGGCGCATTTGGTACCTTCTGCGGAAGAGGTGTCCAGGATATGTTGGATTCTCCGAAAAATAATCTTGCATCAACATCTCGTTTCCAATATGGCGATTCCGCAGAATGCACAGACGCCCGACAGTAGAACCTCGCCTCCTCTTTCGGTACTCGTCTTCATGCTCCTTCACGGCAAGCGCCATGACCAATGTTTGCTGCCGAAAGGTCGCAAGCATGGTCTCCACGTCCGAGTTGTCCGAATCGGACGAATCGGATAGCAAGAACTTCTCGCACGGGGTCAACTTCATCTACACGCACGCACGCCGGCGCTTCAATCTACTACACAGATCGCGAAAATCACAAAAAAGGGACTAACCGGTGGTGAATGATCCAGGGGGCGGCGACGAGGGTGTTGAGCTCGGCGGTGGTCGATCCCAGCGGCGGCGACGACTAGGGGCAAGCTCTTCTCGCCGGATCCGGAGGGGCGGTGCAGCGGATCGGCACGGGAGGGTGTGGGGCGGCCCCGCGGAGCGGTTCCGCCCGCAGATATGGCCGAAATCACCGGCGGCGGGCGGGCGGAAGCAAGGGCGGGCGGCAGCGGAAGGAAGGGGGAAAAGAGCGCGGGCTGAAATGTCCCTCCCGCCAACTGCTTCTCTGTGATGCAAGGCACCGTAGCCGCGAGGGGGAAACTCGTGTTTTCCCGGGTTGGGTCTGGAAATTTGTCGCGCCCCTAAAAAATTTTGCGGGTCGGGGCGGGATGCGGGGTCGGGGCGGGCAGACTTTCCGGCTCATACCCACATTTTGGCGGTTATTTTGCGGGTCGGGGCAGATGCGGGGTCTGCTAGAGTTGCTCTAAGGCCGGGCAAGCGCCTCTGTTCTAAAAAAACTTTTGTGTTTCCACATTGCACTGAACGTGAACTACTCCACGGAAGTTCAAGGACTATGTACCTGTTCGGTTCCTCTCCGCTCCCGGAGCGGAGCAGGCTGCAGCTCATTTTCACAGAGCGGCTCAAACCGAGCTCCATAGCTTCGGGGAGTGGAGAAATTCCAAACAGGACCTATATATATTATACTATGCTCTACTCCTTTTGTTCCTAAATATATTTGACATTTTGATAGTTTAAATAGTTTGCAAAAGTATGAACTAGAGCACTTCTTGCGACGGTCACTTTCGCACCCCTCCACCTCCTGACCTCCACCAGCTCCATCAACATGCACCCATCCTTTTTTAGGGTTACATCCATCCATCCTAGAGAAGTATGAACTGGAGCTAGCCAACCTAGAGGTTGAAGAATATGAAAAAGAAACCTTAAACAAGAAGGAGGAGACTGGATCTGGGAAATACAACGAACCTACTGATTATAATGCAAGTCAAGAATCAGTGGGGACTTTGGGAGAGAGATTGGCTGAATTGCATGGGATGGAGGTGACAAAGAAGAATGATGAAGACAAGGAGATTGAACTGAAAAGAAGCTTAAGAAACAGGGGAAAAGAAGATCAAAAAGTGGAAGAAATGGCAAAAATGAGGGCTCAAGAAAGAGACAATTATGGTAAAGATTCTGACTTAAATTGTGTTGATTCTTGATTGTTACAAATTAGTTCTTTGGTGGGGATTGATCTGGGGTGTTCCATTGAGATGATAGATAAAAACCTTGAGATAATTAAGAAAATGGAAATAGCCAGAAGAGAGATATATTTTCAAAATTTGATGGATAGGAAAAAAGAGGGGGAAAGTAACAACAACATGGGGGAGAAAAAAAACACCAGTGCATATTTACACTGGAGATGTTGATGTGGATGATTTATGCTCAGAGTTAGAACACTTAGATGCAGATATAGAAGAGCAACACTTTTTGAAACTGAGAAATACATTCTCAGGAAAGAAAGAAAGGAAAAAAATGGCTCACCAGCAACAAGTTGTGTGAAGCAGTTAGTTGGGATTGGTGTGCTTAGAAGGAAAAAGTAAAATAAAGAGCAGTAGGAGGAGGAGAGGTGCATTTATAGATTTATTGGATATAATCCCAAGAGTTATAAAAATGAGAGGGGTGTTTTCGAATGTGAGAGGTTTGGGGCAAGACCATAAAAAGAGATATGTTAGAGAAATGATAGTGGATAATAAAGTGGATTTTATAGGTATTTCAGAAACTATTAAACAAAAAATTTCAAAAAATGAACTACACAATCTATGTGGGGGGGGGAGAAATTTTCATTGGTGTTGGAATGAACCTAGGGGGATATCTAGAGGGATCCTAATGGGAGGAATCAAGACAGATTCCATGTAGAACACATGGAGAAAGGGATATACTTTGTGAGGGTGTTGATTTATGACAGAATTATTAAAATGCTCTGGAACTTGATTACTATATATGGAGATGCACAGATTGAAGGAAAAGCCTGCTTCCTAGCAGAATTAGCTAGAGTTTATCATGATAACCAAATGCCTTGCTTGGTGGGGGGAGATTTTAACATCATTAGAAATGAGAAAGAAAAAAATATACCTATACATAATGAACAAGGACTTTCATGTTTAATGCAATCATTGAATAGGCTGGGCTAAGAGAACTTCCTTTAAATGGGAGAAAATATACTTGGGCTAATAATTTGGATGATCCAACCTAGGAAAAATTGGATAGGGTATTAATGTATCCAGCTTGGGAGGAGAAATATCCTTTAACTATACTACAAGCTTTTGCCAGGGAGGTGTCATATCATACACCTCTTTTTCTGGACACAGGGGATGAGCAATCGAGTAAATATATATTTAGATATGAAAATGCTTGGGCCCTCAGGGAAGGGTTTAAGGAATTGATACAAAAAACTTGGAATAAAAAATACTATGGAGAAATATTAGAAAGATGGCAGCTCAGAATGAGGAATCTAAGGAGAAAGACAAAAGGGTGGAATAGAAATGTGGATGCTTGGTATAGAAAGATAAAAATAGATATTATCAGGAGACTAGATGAAATAAATAAAAACACTGGAAATAAGGGAATTACTGCAGATGACAGAAAAGAACAAAAAGAGCTGAGGGAACAATTGAAGAGAGTGATGATACAAGAGGAGATCAAAATTATCCAGAGATACAAAGATAAAGAAATTACAGATGGGGATGGGAATACATGATATTATCATGCCAAGGTAAATGGGGGAAGGAGGAAAATAGAATAATCTCCTTAGAACAAGAGGAAGGGGTGATAGAAGGAGAGGAGGATCTAATGAAATATATTACCAACTTTTACAAAAATCTGTTTGGACATCCTGAAGAAGCACAAATATCAATGAGAGACATGGAGACAAAAAAAATAGTGATGAAGAAAAAGAAAAGTTAATGATCCCCTTTTCACTAGAAGAGATTAAATAAGTGGTGTTTGGGTTGGAAAAAAAATAAAAGCCCTGGCTCAGATAGGTTTCCTGCTGATTTTTATCAAGAGTTTTAGGACCTGGTGAAGTGGGATCTCAAAGCTCTGATAGAAGAATTTGCTAGAGGGAAAATCAACATTGCTAGACTAAACTATGGTATCATTACACTAGTGCCAAAGACTTTAGATGCTAAACAAATACAAAAGTTTAGGCCAATATGTCTGTTAAACGTGAGTTTCAAAATCATTACAAAAGTGCTGATGAATAGGTTAACTGGGTGTGTGTGCCCCATTATATCCAAAACTGAGACAGCGTTCATTAAGGGGAGGTACATAATGGAAGGGGTGGTGATTTTACATGAAGCTTTGAACACTTTTCATAGCAAGAAACAAGATGCACTAATCTTTAAGGTGTATTTTGAGAAAGCATATGACAAAATCAAATGGCCCTTTGTGATCCAGATGCTGGAAGCTAAAGGATTCCCTGATAAATGGTGTGATTGGGTTATGGAAACTGTGACGGGGGACATGTTGGGGTGAAAGTAAATGGTGAAATTGACCTTATTTCCAAACCTTTAAAGGGCTCAGGCAGGGAGATGCAATGTCGCCCCTGTTGTTTGATCTGGCTGCTGATGCGCTAGCCATATTGATGAATAATGCTTTGGAAAATGATTTGATTAAAGGCATCCTAGGGGATGAAGAGAATAAAGGAGTGAATATGTTATAATATGTTGATGATACAATCTTCTTACTTGAAGATGATGTGGAAAGTGTACAAAACCTGAAATTTATTTTAGGTGCTTTTGAACAAATGTCGGGGCTTAAAATCAATTTTCATAAAAGTGGATTAATGCTCTTTGGGAAGGCAAAGGAAAAGCAGCAAATGTATCCGGATATTTTGACATGCAAAATGGGAATAGTACCTATAAAATATTTAGGACTGCCAGTCTCTGAATCCAGACTTAAAATGTTCATTGGAATTGTGTGACTGAGAAGGTGGAAAAAAGATGTGGGTGCTGGCAAGGGAAATTGCTAGGATCTATTGCTGGAAGAATTCCCTAGTACAAGCTTGCCTGACTAATATACCTCTCTTTATGATGTCCTTTTATCCTATCCTTAAAGGGGTGATTAAAAAAATGGACTTCTATAGAGCTAGGTTAGTGTGGCAGGAAGATGAAGAGGTAAAAAAATATCACTTAGTTAATTGGGAAACATGCTGCTTGCCCAAGGTGAAGGAAATATGCCCTAGAGGCAATAATAAAGTTATTATTTATTTCCTTATTTCATGATAAATGTTTATTATTCATGCTAGAATTGTATTAACCGGAAACATGATACATGTGTGAATACATAGACAAACTAAGTGTCACTAGTATGCCTCTACTTGACTAGCTCATTTATCAAAGATGGTTATGTTTCCTAGCTATGGACAAAAGAGTTGTCATTTGATTAATGGGATCACATCATTGGGAGAATGATGTGATTGACTTGACCCATTCCGTTAGCTTAGCACTTGATCGTTTAGTATGTTGCTATTGCTTTCTTCATGACTTATACATGTTCCTATGACTATGAGATTATGCAAATCCCGTTTACCGGAGGAACACTTTGTGTGCTACCAAACATCACAACGTAACTGGGTGATTATAAAGGAGCTCTATAGGTGTCTCCGAAGGTACATGTTGGGTTGGCGTATTTCGAGATTAGGATTTGTCACTCCGATTGTCGGAGAGTTATCTCTGGGCCCTCTCGGTAATGCACATCACTATAAGCCTTGCAAGCAATGTAGCTAATGAGTTAGTTATGGAATGATGCATTACGTAACGAGTAAAGAGACTTACCGGCAACGATATTGAACTAGGTATTGAGATACCGACGATCAAATCTCGGGCAAGTAACATACCGATGACAAAGGGAACAATGTATGTTGTTATGCGGTTTGACCGATAAAGATCTTCGTAGAATATATAGGAGCCAATATGAGCATCCAGGTTCTGCTATTGGTTATTGACCGAAAACGTGTCTCGGTCATGTCTACATTGTTCTCAAACCCGTAGGGTCCGCACACTTAAGGTTTCGATGACAGTTATATTATGAGTTTATGTGCTTTGATGTACCGAAGGAGTTCGGAGTCCCGGATGAGATCGGGGACATGACGAGGAGTCTCGAAATGGTCGAGACATAAAGATCAATATATTGGACGACTATATTCGGACTTCGTAAAGGTTCTGAGTGATTCGGGTATTTTTTGGAGTACCGGAGAGTTACGGGAATTCGCCGGGGAGTATATAGGCCTTATTGGGCCATACGGGAATAGAGGAGAGAGGCCAAAAGGAAAGAGGCCTGCGCCCCCCTTCTGGTCCGAATTGGACAAGGGGCGCAGCCCCCTTTTCCTTTTTCCTCTCCCCCTCGTTCCCCTTCTCTTACTCCAACAAGGAAGGAGGGAGTCCTACTCCCGGTGGGAGTAGGACTCCCCTTGGCGCGCCCCCTCCTAGGCCGGCCGCCCCCTCCCCCCTTGCTCCTTTATATACGGGGGCAGGGGGCACCTCTAGGCATAACAACAATTGATCATTGATCTCTTAGCCGTGTGCGGTGCCCCTGTCCACCATAGTCCTCCTCGATAATATTGTAGCGGTGCTTAGGCGAAGCCCTGCGACGGTAGAACATCAAGATCGTCACCATGCCGTCGTGCTGACGGAACTCTCCCTCGACACTCGGCTGGATCGGAGTTCGAGGGACGTCATCGAGCTGAACGTGTGCTAGAACTCGGAGGTGCCGTAATTTCGGTGCTTGATCGGTCCGTGAAGACGTACGACTACATCAACCGCGTTGTCATAACGCTTCCGCTTTCGGTCTACGAGGGTACGTGGACAACACTCTTCCCTCTCGTTGCTATGCATCACCATGATCTTGCGTGTGCGTAGGAATTTTTTTTGAAATTACTACGTTCCCCAACAGTGGCATCCGAGCCTGGTTTTATGCGTAGATGTCATATGCACGAGTAGAACACAAGTGAGTTGTGGGCGATATAAGTCATACTGCTTACCAGCATGTCATACTTTGGTTCAGCGGTATTGTGAGATGAAGCGGCCCAGGCCGACATTACGCGTACGCTTATGCGAGACTGGTTTCACCGCCACGAGCACTAGTTGCTTAAAGGTGACTGTCGGTGTCAAAACCGGCGGATCTCGGGTAGGGGGTCCCGAACTGTGCGTCTAGGCGGATGGTAACAGGAGGCAAGGGACACGATGTTTTACCCAGGTTTGGGCCCTCTTGATGGAGGTAAAACCCTATGTCCTGCTTGATTAATATTGATGATGTGTGTTACAAGAGTGGATCTACCACGAGATCAAGGAGGCTAAACCCTAGAAGCTAGCCTATGGTATGATTGTTGTTCGTCCTATGGACTAAAGCCATCCGGTTTATATAGACACTGGAGAGGGCTAGGGTTACACAGAGTCGGTTACAATGGTAGGAGATCTACATATCCGTATCGCCAAGCTTGCCTTCCACGCCAAGGAAAGTCCCATCCGGACACGGGACGAAGTCTTCAATCTTGTATCTTCCTAGTCTTGGAGTCCGGCCGATGATGATAGTTCGGCTATTCGAACACCCCCTAGTCCGGAACTCCCTCAGTGACCGGCAGGTGTCTGTCTCTCTCACTTTAGTTGAACTGAGTGTGGCTACGCCCGGTCCTTGCGAAGGTTAAAACAGCATCAACTTGACAAACTATCGTTGTGGTTTTGATGCGTAGGTAAGAACGGTTCTTGCTAAGCCCGTAGCAGCCACGTAAAAATTTGCAACAACAAAGTAGAGGACGTCTAACTTGTTTTTGCAGGGCATGTTGTGATGTGATATGGTCAAAACGTGATGCTATATTTTATTGTATGAGATGATCATGTTTTGTAACCGAAGTTATCGGCAACTGGCAGGAGCCATATGGTTGTCGCTTTATTGTATGAAATGCCAACGCCCTGTAATTGCTTTACTTTATCTCTAAGCAGTAGCGATAGTCGTAGAAGCAATAGATGGCGTAACGACAACGATGCTACGATGAAGATCAAGGTGTCGCGCCGGTGACGATGGTGCTCACGACGGTGCTTCGGAGATAGATATCACAAGCACAAGATGATGATGGCCATATCATATCACTTATATTGATTTCATGTGATGTTTATCCTTTATGCATCTTATCTTGCTTTGATTGACGGTAGCATTTTAAGATGATCTCTCACTAATTATCAAAGAAGTGTTCTCCCTGAGTATGCACCGTTGCGAAAGTTCTTCCTGCTGAGACACCACGTGATGTTCGGGTGTGATAGGCTCTACGTTCAAATACAACGGGTGCAAAACAGTTGCACACGCAGAATACTCAGGTTAAACTTGACGACCGACCTCTTGATAGAGGTAAAACCCTACGTCCTGCTTGATTAATATTGATGATGTGTGTTACAAGAGTGGATCTACCACGAGATCAACGAGGCTAAACCCTAGAAGCTAGCCTATGGTATGATTGTTGTTCGTCCTATGGACTAAAGCCATCCGGTTTATATAGACACCGGAGAGGGCTAGGGTTACACAGAGTCGGTTACAATGGTAGGAGATCTACATATCCGTATCGCCAAGCTTGCCTTCCACGCCAAGGAAAGTCCCATCCGGACACGGGACGAAGTCTTCAATCTTGTATCTTCATAGTCTTGGAGTCCGGCCGATGATGATAGTTCGGCTATCCGGACACCCCCTAGTCCGGAAATCCCTCAGTAGCCCCTGAACCAGGCTTCAATGACGACGAGTCTGGCGCGCATGTTGTCTTCGGCATTGCAAGGCGGGTTCTTCCTCCGAATAATTTATAGAAGATTGTGAACACCAGGATAGTGTTCGGCTCTGCAAAAATAAATTCCACGTACCACCATAGAGAGAATAATATTACACCAGTTCAATCTGCTGACTATTTTGTGGCGTGACGTCACACCACTACCAAATTTTACTCGAATTGTTTTTATTGTACCACCTCAGCGCGTTTAGCGAAGCGGTTTCCTTGGCACGTCTTGTCGAAGCAGAGATCGTGTTCCCCTTATTCCGGGATTCCCATCAATACGGACATGGGTAACCCAACCACGCCATTGATTGCGGCGCTTGAGAGATAAGCGAGTTTTACCAGGCCGGTGGGGACACATGTTTTTGTCCGCCCATATAAGGGGATAAAGATCCAACCCTTTTACCTGCGCCTTCTTCCTCCTTGGCTTATCCATCTCCGCGAACTCGAGCTCCAGCGCCCAAGTCCGCACTTCTCACCTCAACCTTCTCCAACTATGTCCGGAGCGGGAGGCAAGTGGATGGCCTCCTCCGTCATGGAGGGGCAGATCCAGAAGCTGCGCAACGCCGGATATTTGTCCAGCAACATCGCGCACCGGCTCCCCGACGAGGGAGAGCTCATCCCCACTCCCAGGCCCCATGAGAGGGTAGTATTTCTTCACCATTTCCTCCGCGGACTGGGCTTCCCACTCCATCCCTTTGTCAGGGGGCTCATGTTCTACTACGGCCTGGATTTCCACGATCTGGCCCCGAATTTCATCCTCAACATCTCAGCGTTTATCGTCGTGTGTGAGGCCTTCCTCTGCATCCAGCCCCACTTCGGCTTGTGGCTCAAGACCTTCAGTGTCAAGCCGAAGGTTGTGAAGGGCAGCCAAGCGGAGTGCGGAGGCGCCATGGTGGGCAGGATGTCCAACGTTACTTGGCTTGAGGGCACTTTCGTGGAAACCATCAAGGGGTGGCAATCGGGGTGGTTCTACATCACCGAGCCGCGTGACCCTGAATGGGCAGCGGCCCCCGAATTCAGATCTGGCATCCCCACACGGCTCACCTCCTGGAAAGAGAGCGGACGGACTTGAGGTGATTCGGAGGAGCTGACCGGACTCCAAGCCTGCGTCCAAAAGCTGGTGGACAAGAAGCTCAAGCTTGTCAACGTGGTCCAGGTCATGCTCATCCGTCGGATCCTCCCGTGCCAATGACGGGGCTTCAACATGTGGGAGTTCGATCCGGCGCAGCACCAGACTTTGAGCGGGCTCTTCGACACTACGTACGAAGATGTCTAGAAGGTGTTGTTTAAGGGCGCCGAGGCTCCCGCATCCGCTATCGAAGATCGCGGATTCAGCTCGCAGCGTCCAGCTGACGAGGTAAGCGATTTTGTCCTTTACGGGACGCTTGTTTCCCATAGTTTGACTCTATGCGGGATCTAAACTCCCTTTCCTTTGACAGGACTGGCTGGCGAAGGCCGAGCGGACTATCTGTCCGGCCCCATTGCCAGAGGACCCAGCGGACGCCCGCCTAACGGGGCTGCTGGCTCCGGCACCCCACGTGGTGCCAGAGAAGAAGGCCAAGAAGAAGGCCACGGGGACTCGGAAGAGTTCCCGTTTTCAGGTGCTATCGGATGACGACTCCGAGGCCGACTCCTCTCATCGAGGTGAGGAGGAGGAGAAGAAAGCCTCTCGCCCAGCGGGGGGAGAGAAGAAAAGGAAGGCCTCCCCAACGAGGGAGGCCGAAGGGTCCAAGAAGGGAAAAACTCTTCCCCCAGACTGCTCTGCCAACGCTAGTGACGACGACGAGGACTGGCCTCCAAGGGCCAAGCCCCTGGCGAGATTGTGAGTATCCGGACTCCCGAATAACTTCATGGTTTTTCTTTTTTGCCGCACAATGTCTTTCTAATGCCGCATACAACCCTGCAGTCCGCCCAAGGACGATCTTCCCGCTTCATCGAGCGGGTCCTTAGGTGCGTCGGATATGGATTCTCTTCCGACCGCCTCCACCCCCCGTGACACAGACGATGCCGAGGTGGGATCCCGGGGAGGGACCCGCCAGGAGGAGGAGGCCTCGCAGGTGTCGCAGGACAACCTCCCGGACTTTGCACCGGACTCGGCTCCGGATCCCATAGTGGCTCCGGAGTCCGGCGGGCGGCCCCTTCGTAAGAAGGGCAAGACCGTGACGCCAGCAGCCTCCGTCCAACCGGAGGCACCGGATAGCTTGCTGGAGGCGCTTAATGGCGCCTCCATCGAAGAGGAACACTGCACTGTTATGCGTGCGGTGATTCAGAAGGTGCAGCTCGCCAAGAGCGGGCTGACCGGAGCCTGCAGCAGCCTTCTAACAGGCTTTGAGGTAAGAATTTTGATATATGTAAAATAGTACCACATAGACAGTAGCCCCTGATGCTCGGTTTAGTGTTCGGAAAGAAAAGCCGGACTGAGGATCTTAAGAAGATATACGCAGGAGTCATAAAAAATATGTCAATATGGGATTGCAGGTTGCACTGCTGACCTCTGCCGCACTGACTGCGGAGGTCAATACTTTGAAGGAAAGACTCGAGCGGTCCGAGAACGAGCTCGGCCGTGCTAAGAAGCAGCTCGAGGACAAGGAAGGTGAGTAACACCTTATTAAAATTGTACCTTACAGAAAAGGATTTTGGTTGCAAAAAGAATGACAAGGATAACGTGGGTATTGCAGGGGCCACTAACGAGGTGGCGACCCTGAAAGAGGCGGTGGCCGCGGCCGAACGCAATGCGGCCGCGGAGCGCACCGAGCGAGAGAAGTAGGAGGCGTGGGTGGCGGAGGTACAGCAAGAGCTCCAGGATCTCGTGAAAAAATATGAGAGCCTGGAGCGTGACTCGAAGACTCGAGAGTCTGAGCTTGCAACGGCTCTTGAGAGTGCCAAAGCCGCGAAGGCCGAAGCCTACAAGGCCCTCTAGGAAATCGAGGCGTTGAAGAAAATAGCAGCGGGTAAGGCATTTTTCATGCAAAGTAAGCATGTGAGTGTTAATTACCTATTGCTTACCCGAATTCGGAGCTCTCCAGGAGCGTTCGCAGATCTTCCTTGCAGCGTGTCCGATGCTGCCGCGTTCTACCGGGCCGAGGAGGGGAGCTCGACGGAGAAGGTCTTCTGGTCTCAGTATGCTGAGGCCGGACATCCGGTGCCCCTTAGCGACCAGCTGAAGCAGCTGGTCGAGCTCCACAAGGCGGACGAACAGGCCATGAAGGGCCTCATAGTTCGGCTATGGCCTAAGGAGGCCATGCCTGGGAGCTACTTCGGCCTGGTGCGGCGGCTGTTGGATGCGTGCCCATGGGTTGAAGTCATCAAGGACTCCGCCTGTATTAAAGGTGCCCGTCGGGCCCTTGCCCGCGCAAAGGTGCACTAGAGCAAGATGGATGCCCAGAAGCTCGTGACGGACCCGCCACCGCAAGGCAAGGAGCATCGCATGCCCGAGATGTATTATAAGAGTGTGCTGAAGGGCGCCCACACTATTGCGGGTGAGTGCTCCAAAAATGTAATATTTGAGTAGACTCGCATTTTGTTATCCTGTGCGCTGAAAACTTAGTTCATTTGCGCTAAGCAACGCTTTTTAATTTAAAATATTACCTTCTGTGCGGCTGTTTATCAAATCTGAGAGATGGCAAGTCGTCGGCTTCAGCCCCCATGCCACGAGTGTTGGGGTGTTCGGGATAAATTTGAGCACTCTTGTTCCCATATTTGGGTACATCTAGGGAGGCGCTCAACACAACGAACAAGGCAACCGGACTTATAATGCTTGAACACTCTCACTTAGCCATAGAATTCTATAATTTTAAATTTCGGTGAAGCCCCTAGTCTTCGGAAGGCCGAATTTGGGGCGCTATCCACGCCTGGGCCGGACAAAGTCGGCTCCTCGCTCTAAGCGGCATAAGTCTTTAAGGACTCGCAAAAAACCTCTCGAACAGCGACCAGCTCTTGCCTCATCATGACGGTCAGTTTTAGCTTTCTCCACTGAGGCGCTCGCCCAGCTCAACCGGGCGCAATCGCAGTGGTTCTCCCAGTGCTACCTTAGCCGATACAATGGAACGTAAGGTACCAAAACATGGGAGCCGGGCAAACCCAACTATTGACCCAAGACATGATTCGGAGTCGATGCATATAATGCTATAAGTTCGAGGTGCCGCACTTGTGAAAGTGTTCGGACTTATCACACCATGATGCGGGAAACATAAGCCCCTGGTGTATTTAGCCGTACCAAAACGTACGGATGCGACATGTCACAAATGAACATATGTATAAAAGAGAAATGCAATTGGAAGCAAAAAGGTGTTGCATTACTTATTCAAGAAAGACTGTTGTAAGTGCAGAACGATACAAATGGTGCGATAAGCAAGGGATGGGACTGTTAAACATGTCCCCCTCCAGGGGTAGGCTGCGGAATGGTGCATAAAACAGATTTAATGCTCGTAATGGAGACCACCTGGATATTCATTGTAGCCTTTCTTCTTCCCTGGCTGTTGCATCGTGAGTTCGGCAGGTCTACTGCCGGACAGGGCCTCTGACGAACGGAGTCCTGTGGGTAAAAATAAAAAGGAAAAAGAAAAAAAAGAACGACACACTTGAGAGCCCCTGGTGTGGTTGAGCCGCAGTCTGGGCCTATCGTGGTCGCGCCCCTCTCCCCATGCCCATGGTATCTTCAGAGCGTAATGGTGTACGCGAAGGACCTGTCTTGACGTTTTACAGGGGCTGGGGTTGGGGCCGCACTGCTACGCGTGCTCGGAACGTGCCAGGTGGTCTTGTTGTAGGTTACTCCGGGCGCGCTTAGCTGTGTCCGGCCGTTTAACGGCCGGACTCGAGAATTGCCTTAAGAGGCTGCATTGTACTTCTGTCGCGAGAGCCGCTGTATGTTCCTCCGTGCGGAGAGAACGTTCAGTGTTTCCGTTGACCGTGATGACTCCTCGAGGGCCTGGCATCTTGAGCTTGAGGTATGCGTAGTGCGGCACCGCGTTGAACTTTGCAAACGCGGTACGTCCGAGCAGGGCATGATAGCCGCTGCGGAACGGAAGTATGTCAAACATTAACTCCTCGCTTCGGAAGTTATCCGGGGATCTGAAGACCACTTCCAGTGTAACTGAGCCTGTACAATTGGCTTCTACACCTGGTATGACGCCTTTAAAGGTCGTCTTGGTAGGTTTAATCCTTGAGGGGTCTATGCCCATTTTGCGCACTGTATCCTGATAAAGCAGGTTCAGGCTGGTGCCGCCGTCCATCAGGACTCTGGTGAGGTGAAATCCATCAACGATTGGGTCTAAGACCAATGCAGCGAATCCGCCGTGGCGGATGCTGGTGGGGTGGTCCCTTCGGTCAAAAGTGATCGGGCAGGAGGACCATGGATTGAACTTCGGGGCAACTGGCTCCATCGTGTATACATCCCTGAGTGCACACTTCCGCTCCCTTTTGGGTATGTGTGTTGCGTATATCATGTTCACCATCCGCACATGTGGGGGAAAACCCTTCTGTCTTCTATTGTTCCGCGGTCGGGTCTCTTCCTCGTCATCGCTGTGCAGCCCCTTGTCATTGTTTTCGACAATTAACTTGCCTGCCTGCTTGAATACCCAACAGTGCCTGTTGGTGTGGTTAGCTGGCTTTTCGGGGGTGCCGTGTATCTGGCACAAGTGGTCGAGTATTCGGTCCAAATTGGACGGACCCGGAGTAGTTCTTTTGAATGGCTTTTTCCGCTGACCGGGTTTAGAGCCTCTGAATCCGGCATTGACTGACGTATCCCCACTATTGTCGCCGTTAATGCGGCGTTTGTTTTTGTTACGACGCGACCTGCCATTACGGTCCTTGATATCCGGACTGCCAGAATTTTTGCTAAGGTTGTTGCTGCGTGCTAGCCAGCTGTCCTCACCCACGCAGAAGCGGGTCATGAGTGATGTGAGGGCTGCCATGGATTTCGGCTTTTCCTGTCCCAGGTGCCAGGCAAGCCACTCGTCGCGGATATTATGCTTGAAGGCCGCGAGGGCCTCCGCATCCGGACAGTCGACGATTTGGTTTTTCTTGGTTAAGAATCGTGTCCAGAATTGTCTGGCCGATTTGTCTGGCTGCTGAATTATGTGGCTTAGGTCATCAGCGTCTGGTGGTCGCACATACGTGCCTTGGAAGTTATCGAGGAATGCGGCTTCCAGGTCTTCCCAACTCCCAATTGACTCTGCTGGCAAGCTGTTAAGCCAATGTCGGGCTGGTCCTTTAAGCTTGAGGGGGAGATATTTGATGGCGTGAAGATCGTCACCGTGGGCCATGTGGATGTGAAGGAGATAGTCTTTGATCCAAACCGCGGGGTCTGTTGTGCCATCATAAGATTCAATATTCACGGGTTTAAACCCTTCGGGGATTTGATGATCCATTACTTCATCTGTGAAGCATAGTGGGTGTGCGGCGCCTCTGTACTGGGCCATATCACGACGGAGCTCAAAAGAGCTTTGTCTGTTTTGTTCGGCCCGCCCGGACTTACTGTGTCCGGCGCGACGGTTGTCGTCACGTATCATGGGGCGCCCACGCGATCCATAGATCGATCTTGATTGTCTTGCCTTATCCTCCAATGTATCTCGCAAGTCCGGAGCGTTCCCCTGTGGCTTTGTGCTCTTCGAGCGATGCCGGGGTACGGTTCTAGTGAAGGGCCTAGTGGCCTCTCTGTCGCGACCACGGGGTGGTCGGTCAGCCGTATTGTCTCCTGGTGATGCGGGTTCATACACCTCCTCCTCTAATCGGGGGAGCAGCTTGCATTTAGGGTAGCTTTTGGAGGGGCGTTCGAGCTCATGCTCTTCGGCCGCGAGGACTTCAGTCCATCTGTCGGCTAGCAGATCTTGATCAGCTCTAAGTTGTTGCTGCTTTTTCTTGAGGCTGTTCGCCGTGGCCATAAGCCTGCGTTTAAAACGCTCTTGTTCGACGGGATCCTCAAGCACAACGAATTCATCGTCGTCGAGGCTTGCCTCGTCTCCAGAGGGAGGCATATAATCCTCTACCTCTTCTTCTGCCGCTCTCTCATGAGGGCTGGCGTCTCCGTCCTCCTGCGCTGGATCTTGCTAGAGTGGGTTGTCTTCGGCACTGTCCGGTGTATTATTATCTCCGGTGCCGGAATCTTCATTCTTGCTGTGGCGAGATTTAGAGCGGCGCCGCTGACGCCGGCGCTTGGGCTGTTTCTTGGAGGGGTCATCCTCCGTTGTTCCTTCACCATTCCCATCCTTTGGGATATGCACCATGTATATGTCATATGATGAGGTGGCTTTCCAGTGACCGGTGGGCGCTGGTTCTTGGTCGTCTCCGGCATCGTCGTCCATACCGTCGATGTCTTCGGAGTCGTAGTCTAGCATGTCGGTTAGATCGTCGACAGTGGCTACCAAGTGGGTGGTGGGTGGGCTTTGAATTTCTTCATCGTCTGCATCCCAACCGTCCTGACCGCAGTCCGTCCAGGGCTCTCCTGATAACGAGAGATACTTTAGCGAACTCAAGATGTCGCCGAAAGGTGAGTGTTGAAAGATGTCCGCTGCGGTGAACTCCATGATCAGCGCCCAATCAGATCCGATCGGAGGGGGCGCGGGAGGTTCAGAGTCCGGCAAGGAGTCCGGCACCTCGGAGTCACAAGCTTCATGAGGGACAAGGTCAGTGTTCGGCTCTATCACCGTAGAGGTTGCAGCCCCCGAGGCGGTGTCTAGCCATCCGTCCTCGACCTGCGCAGCCGGCTCTGAATTGAAGATCGGTGCGGGTTCGAGTGCAGCCTCCAGGGTACTGTCCGGCTGCAGAGCTAAATCATGCTCGCCGTGACAGTGCGGCACGCTCGGCTGTGGCTCGAATCCATCGAGGATCAAGTCCCCGCGGATGTCAGTCGTGAAGTTCAAACTTCCGAATCTGACCTGACGGCCAGGGGCGTAGCTTTCGATCTGCTCCAGTTGGCCAAGCGAATTGGCCCGCAGTGCGAAGCCGCCGAATACGAAGATCTATCCGGGGAGGAAGGTCTCACCCTGGACTGCGTCGTTGACGATGATCGAAGAAGCCATCGAGCCTATCGGTGACGACACAGAGGAACTCTCAATGAAAGCACCAATGTCGGTGTCAAAACCGGCGGATCTCGGGTAGGGGGTCCCGAACTGTGCGTCTAGGCGGATGGTAACAAGAGGCAAGGGAAACGATGTTTTACCCTAGTTCGGGCCCTCTTGATGGAGGTAAAACCCTATGTCCTGCTTGATTAATATTGATGATGTGTGTTACAAGATTGGATCTACCACGAGATCAAGGAGGCTAAACCCTAGAAGCTAGCCTATGGTATGATTGTTGTTCGTCCTATGGACTAAAGCCATCCGGTTTATATAGACACTGGAGAGGGCTAGGGTTACACAGAGTCGGTTACAATGGTAGGAGATCTACATATCGTATCGCCGAGCTTGCCTTCCACACCAAGGAAAGTCCCATCCGGACACGGGACGAAGTCTTCAATCTTGTATCTTCATAGTCTTGGAGTCCGGCCGATGATGATAGTTCGGCTATTCGAACACCCCCTAGTCCGGAACTCCCTTAGTGACCGGCAGGTGTCTGTCTCTCTCACTTTAGTTGAACCGAGTGTGGCTATGCCCGGTCCTTGCGAAGGCTAAAACAACATCAACTTGACAAACTATCGTTGTGGTTTTGATGCGTAGGGTAAGAACGGTTCTTGCTAAGCCCGTAGCAGCCACGTAAAAATTTGCAACAACAAAGTAGAGGACGTCTAACTTGTTTTTGCAGGGCATGTTGTGATGTGATATGGTCAAAACGTGATGCTATATTTTATTGTATGAGAGGATCATGTTTTGTAACCGAAGTTATCGGCAACTGGCAGGAGCCATATGGTTGTCGCTTTATTGTATGAAATGCAAACGCCCTGTAATTGCTTTACTTTATCTCTAAGCAGTAGCGATAGTCGTAGAAGCAATAGATGGCGTAACGACAATGATGCTACGATGAAGATCAAGGTGTCACGCCGGTGACGATGGTGATCACGACGGTGCTTCGGAGATAGATATCACAAGCACAACATGATGATGGCCATATTATATCACTTATATTGATTTCATGTGATGTTTATCCTTTATGCATCTTATCTTGCTTTGATTGACGGTAGCATTTTAAGATGATCTCTCACTAATTATCAAGAAGTGTTCTCCCTGAGTATGCACCGTTGCGAAAGTTCTTCGTGCTGAGACACCACGTGATGATCGGGTGTGATAGGCTCTACGTTCAAATACAACGGGTGCAAAACAGTTGCACACGCGGAATACTCAGGTTAAACTTGACGAGCCTAGCATATACAGATATGGCCTCGGAACATGGAGACTGAAAGGTCGAACGTGAATCATATAGTAGATATGATCAACATAGTGATGTTCAACATTGAAAACTACTCCATCTCGCGTGATGATCGGACATGGTTTAGTTGATTTGGATCACGTGATCACTTAGATGACGAGAGAGATGTCTGTCTAAGTGGGAGTTCTTAAGTAATATGATTAATTGAACTTTAATTTATCATGAACTTAGTCCTGGTAGTATTTTGCAAATTATGTTATAGATCAATAGCTCGCGTTGTTGCTTCCCTATGTTTTTATATGTGTTCCTAGAGAAAACTATGTTGAAAAATGTTAGTAGCAATGATGCGGACTTGGTCAGTGATCTGAGGTTCATCCTCATTGTTGCACAGAAGAATTATGCCCTTGATGCACCGCTAGGTGACAGACCTATTGCAGGAGCAGATGCAAACGTTATGAACGTTTGGCTAGCTCAATATGATGACTACTTGATAGTTTTGTGCACCATGCTTTATGGCTTAGAACCGGGACTACAAAAACGTTTTTGAAACGTCATGGAACATATGAGATGTTCCATGAGATGAAATTGGTATTTCGGACTCATTCCCGTGTCAAGAGGTATGAGACCTCTGACAAATACTTCGCCTAAAAGATGGAGAAGAATTGCTCGACTAGTGAGCAAGTACTTAGATTGTCTGAGTACTATAATCACTTGAATCGAGTGGGAGTTAATCTTCCTGATAAGATAGTGATTGGCAGAGTTCTCCAGTCACCATTGATAACCCACAAGTATAGGGGATAGTTGTAGCCTCTTTCGATAAGTAAGAGTGTCGAACCCAATGAGGAGCTAAAGGTAGAACAAATACTCTCTCAAGTCCTATCGGCCACTGATACGACTCTACGCACGCTTGACGTTCGCTTTACCTAGTACAAGTATGAAACTAGAAGTACTTTGTAGGTGTGAAAGGATAGGTTTGCAAGATAATAAAGAGCACGTAAACATAAACTAGGGGCTGTTTAGAAGCAAGAAAGTAAATATAGCGAGTGTGGAAAAGTGGTGGTAGGAGTTGTGGAATTTCCCCTAAGCAATTGACTACGTTACTAGACCGATAGCAAGTTTTATGTGGGAGAGGCATAAGCAAACATACTTTCTCTACTTGGATCATATGCACTTATGATTGGAACTCTAGCAAGCATCCGCAACTACTAGAGATTCATTAAGGTAAAACCCAACCATAGCATTAAAGCATCAAGTCCCCTTTTATCCCATACGCAACAATCCCCTTACTCGGGTTTGTGTTTCAGTCACTCACGCAACCCACTATAAGCGAATCATGAACGTATTGCAACACCCTACAGCGGGAATCCCTCACGCTTGCGTGACACGGAGGGCACAATAGGACAGCAACATAACCACAAGCAAATTAAATCAATCATAGCAATTCATCAACCACCAATAGGACAACGAAAATCTACTCAGACATCATAGGATGGCAACACATCATTGGATAATAATATGAAGCATAAAGCACCATGTTCAAGTAGAGGGTACAGCGGGTTGCGGGAGAGTGGACCGCTGGATATAGAAGGGGGAAGGTGATGGAGATGTTGGTGAATATGACGGCGGTGTTGGTGAAGATCGCGGTGATGATGATGGCCCCCGGCGGTGTTCCGTCGCCACCGGAAGCAAGGGGGAGAGAGCCCCCCTTCTTCTTCTTCTTCCTTGACCTCCTCCCTAGATGGGAGAAGGGTTTCCCCTCTGGTCCTTGTCTCCCATGGCTTGGGAGGGGCAAGATCCCCTCCGAGATTGGATCTATCTCTCTGTTTCTGCGTTCTCTGATTCTACCCCTTCATCGTTTCCTTTATATCTGGATATATGTAACTCCGATTGGGGTGAATCTTTCGTCCAGATCTTTCTCATAAAATTAGCTTTCTTGCGCCAAAAGAAGAGCATCAACCGCCTTATGGGTGGACCACGAGGGTCAGGGGCACGCCTCGGGGGGTAGGGCGTGCCCCCCTACCTCGTGACCACCCCGGACACCGTTTCGCGTTGATTTCACTTCCCAGAAATCATAAATATTCCAAAAAAAATCTCCGTCCGTTTTTATCCCGTTTGGACTCTGTTTGATATTGGGTTTCTGCGAAACAAAAAACATGCAACAGACAGGAACTGGCACTGGGCACTGGATCAATATGTTAGTCCCAAAAATAATATAAAAAGTTGCCAAAAAGTATATGGAAGTTGTAGAATATCAGCATGGAACAATCAAAAATTATAGATACGACGGAGACGTATCAGCATCCCCAAGCTTAATTCCTGCTCGTCCTCAAGTAGGTAAATGATATAAAAAATTGATGTGGAATGCTACCTAGCATAATCTTGATCATATGTCTAATCATGGCATGAATATTAAGACACGAGTGATTCAAACCAATAGTCTATCTTTTGACATAAAAACAATAATACTTAGAGCATACTAATAAAGCAATCATGTCTTTTCAAAACAACAAGGCCAAAGCAAGCTTATCCCTACAAAATCATACAGTTTGGCCATGCTTCATCTTCGTCACACAAAAATGCTCCCATCATGCACAACCCCGATGACAAGCCGAGCAATTGGTTCATACTTTTTAACGCGCTTTAGCTTTTTCAACCCTCACGCAATACATGAGCGCAAGCCACGGATATAGCACTATAGGTGGAATAGAATATAATGATGGAGGTTATGTGGAGAAGACAAAAAGGGAGAAAGTCTCACATCGACGCGGCTAATCAACGGGCTATGGAGATGCCCATCAATTGATGTCAATGCGAGGAGTAGGGATTGCCATGCAACGGATGCACTAAGAGCTATAAGTGTATGAAAGCTCGAACTGAAACTAAGTGGGGGTGCATCCAACTTGCTTGCTCATGAAGACCTAGGGCATTTGAGGAAGCCCATCGTTGGAATATACAAGCCAAGTTCTATAATGAAAATTCCCACTAGTATATGAAAGTGACAACATAGGAGACAATCTATATGAAGAACATGGTGCTACTTTGAAGCACAAGAGTGGAAAAAGAGATAGTAACATTGCCCCTTTTTATATTATTATTTTTGAATGGGCTTCTTTGGCCCCCTTTTTTTATTTAGGCTTCTTTGGCCTTTCATTTTTTTTCATGGGGAAATGTTCTATAATGATGATCATCACACTTTTATTTACTTACAACTCAACATTACAACTCGATACTAGAACAAAGATATGACTCTATATGAATGCTTCCGGCGGTGTACCGGGATGTGCAATGATCTAGCGTAGCAATGACATAAAAAAACGGACAAGCCATGAAAACATCATGCTAGCTATCTTATGATCATGCAAAGCAATATGACAATGAATGCTCAAGTCATGAATATGATGATGATGGAAGTTGCATGGCAATATATCTCGGAATGGCTATGGAAATGCCATGATAGGTAGGTATGGTGGCTGTTTTGAGGAAGATATAATGAGGCTTATGTATGATAGAGCGTATCGTATCACGGGGTTTGGATGCACCGGCGAAATTTGCACCAACTCTCGAGGTGAGAAAGGGCAATGCACGGTACCGAAGAGGCTAGCAATGATGGAAAGGTAAAAGTGCGTATAATCCATGGACTCACATTAGTCATAAAGAACTCATATACTTATTGCAAAAGTTTATTAGCCCTCGAAGCAAAGTACTACTACGCATGACCCTAGGGGGATAGATTGGTAGGAAAAAACCATCGCTCGTCCCCGACTGCCACTCATAAGGAAGACAATCAAAGAAACACCCCATGCTTCAAATTTGTCACACAACGGTTACCATACGTGCATGCTACGGGACTTGCAAACCTCAACACAAGTGTCTCTACAATCCACAACCACCCACTAGCATGACTCTAATATCACCATCTTTATATCGCAAAACTATTGCAAGGAATCAAACATATCATATTCAGCGATCTACAAGTTTTTGTAGGATTTTATGACTAACCATGTGAATGACCAATTCGTGTCATCTCTCTAAATTGATATAAGTGAAGCAAGAGAGTTTAATTCTTTCTACAAAAGATATGCCCCCGCTCTAACAAATGTAAGTGAAGCAAAAGAGCATTCTACAAATGGCGGTTTTCTATGTGAAGAGAAACAAGCAATCCAAACTTCAAATGATATAAGTGAAGCACATGAAGCATTCTATAAAGCCATACTCAAAAGATATAAGTGAAGTGCAAAGAGCATTCTTATAAATCAACCAAGGACTATATCATACCAGCATGGTGCATAAAAGAAAAATAAAAACCTAATTGCAAAAGACGCTCCAAGACTTGCACATAATGCATGAACGAAACGAGTCTGAAACATACCGATACTTGTTGAAGAAAGAGGGGATGCCTCCCCAGCATCCCCAAGCTTAGACGCTTGAGTCTCCTTGAATATTTACTTGGGGTGCCTCGGGCATCCCCAAGCTTGAGCTCTTGCCTCTCTTCCTTCTTCTCACATCGAAACATCCTCGATTAGACACTACATCCACACAAAACTTCAACAGAAAACTCGGTAAGATCCGTTAGTATAATAAAGCAAATCACCACTCTAAGTACTATTGCAAACAATTCATATTTTGTTTTTGCATTGTGTCTACTGTAATATAGCTTTTCCATGGCTTAATCCACTGATGTAAATTGATAGATTCATCAAAACAAGCAAACTATGCATCAAAAACAGAATCTGTCAAAAACAGAACAGTCTGTAGCAATCTGAACATTCACCATACCTATAGTAGCCCAACAATTCTACCAAAATTAGGAAAAGTAAATAAGTTGTACAGCAAGACAGTGCAAAAGGAATCAGAACCGTTTGACTTTCTAGTTAAAAATGTAAAATCGTGCACGACAGCCAAAGTTTCTGTCCTGCACCGTACAAACCAACAAGCATTGTAAACATCCTAAAGGCAAACCTTAGCACATTATTTTTATAATACAATGGAATTGTACAAGGGGATAATTAATTTTGTTGAAAAGTTTCTGAAATCAAGATTCACAAAGTTTCCGTGAGCATGAACAAAGTTCAAGGCTAGCTCCCACTTCAACAATGCTTGTCTTTCTCACTTTCACTTTCCTTTTTAAAAAGTTTTGAGGTTCCCATCTTTATTTTTTTGTTTTTAAACTATATGAAAGAACTCAACAGAAATAAATGACTCTCTAAAACTGCTGGGTTGTCTCCCTGGCAGCACTTTCTTTAAAGCCATTAAGCTAGGCATTTAGTGCTCAAGTAATGAATCCACCCGGATCCCAAGGTATATCAAAGCCAATTTTAATTAACAATGATTTGTAATTTAGTAATGAGCACAAAGTAACATATATCATGTAATGACGAAGTCCAACTCTCTTCCTATGCATCGGCATGTCATAAAAGAACAATTCATGCACACAAAGTAAAGGCCAATGCATAGTATAAACAGTTTCTTGCAATTTTATCATGTTGGAAACATAGAGAGGTGGATATATAGTTCCTCTCTCATAATAATTGCAAGTAGGAGCAGCAAGCACATGCATATTATATCTATCAAAATCATCATGTGCAACGGTAAAAGGCAACCCATCAATATAATCCTTAATAAGTGCAAACTTCTCCGATATAGTATAATCGGGAGAATTCAAAAAGATAATAGGACTATCATGCATGGGTGCAATAGCAACAATTTCATGTTTAACATAAGGAACTATAGCAAGTTCATCTCCATAAGCATAATTCATATTGGCATCTTGGCCACAAGCATAGCAAGCATCATCAAAAAGGGATATTTCAAGAGAATCAATGGGATCATAGCAATCATCATGGCAATCATCCTTCGGTAAGCACGAAGGAGAATTAAACAGTGTATGAGTTGAAGAGTTACTCTCATTGGAAGGTGGGCACGGGTGATCAATCCGCTCTACATCCTTTTGTTCTTCGTTCTCCTCATCATCTTTTTCATCCAATGAGCTCACAGTTTCATCAATTTCCTCTTCCATAGGCTCCTGCAAAATATTAGTCTCTTCTTGGACAGCGGGGTAAGCCTCGATATATTGTTTAACATAGGCATTAGAAACATAATTCTCATAACAATATTCAAGTATGGAAAAAATTTCAGAATTGTGAAGAGTAGCATCATACTTTTCAATCAAAGAAGCAATTTCCAAAGCACCCTTAAAAGCAACAAATTCTTCAATTTGTTGAACATCATAGTAATTGTAAACACCCTTAGCATACGAAGATACGATTCCATTATCACTAAACAAGCATTGATAGGGTAGGTGTTTCTTAGGGTCTTCAGAACAACAAGTAACATCATATATTTCACATAAATTCCAAGCATAGCATTGCAAACGTTGAATTTGACCCCCATAATAATTTCCCTTTGTCAGATATACGGTGTCGCACATAACAAGCATGCTCATCTAAGGATTTTCCCTCAACTAAGCTAGTTGGGGTTTCAGCATGAGAACAAAGGGATCGAAGATGATCCAAGTAAAAATCTTCAGTAGTGTGATAGATTTTGAGTGGTTCTTCAACCATTGGTGCAGTAGGTACAACTAAATTTTTTGCTATTTTGCGTTTCCTACCCATAACTAAAGATAGAGAACAACTAAGAACAGCAAATAAAAATTACTTAGTGATAAAGCAAACAAGCACACACGAGAATATTCACCCCACGCTATGACTCCCCGGCAACGGCGCCAGAAAAAGGTCTTGATAACCCACAAGTATAGGGGATAGTTGTAGCCTCTTTCGATAAGTAAGAGTGTCGAACCCAACGAGGAGCTAAAGGTAGAACAAATACTCTCTCAAGTCCTATCGGACACTGATACGACTCTACGCACGCTTAACGTTCCCTTTACCTAGTACAAGTATGAAACTAGAAGTACTTTGTAGGTGTGAAACGATAGATTTGGAAGATAATAAAGAGCACGTAAACATAAACTAGGGGATGTTTAGAAGCAAGAAAGTAAATATAGCGAGTGTGGAAAAGTGGTGGTAGGAGTTGTGGAATTGCCCCTAAGCAATTGACTACATTACTAGACCGATAGCAAGTTTTATGTGGGAGAGGCATAAGCTAACATACTTTCTCTACTTGGATCATATGCACTTATGATTGGAACTCTAGCAAGCATCCGCAACTACTAGAGATTCATTAAGGTAAAACCCAACCATAGCATTAAAGCATCAAGTCCCCTTTTATCCCATACGCAACAATCCCCTTACTCGGGTTTGTGTTTCAGTCACTCACGCAACCCACTATAAGCGAATCATGAACGTATTGCAACACCCTACAGCGGGAATCCCTCACGCTTGCACGACATGGAGGGCACAGTAGGACAGCAACATAACCACAAGAAAATTAAATCAATAATAGCAACTCATCAACCACCAATAGGACAACGAAAATCTACTCAGACATCATAGGATGGCAACACATCATTGGATAATAATATGAAGCATAAAGCACCATGTTCAAGTAGAGGGTACAGTGGGTTGCGGGAGAGTGGACCGCTGGATATAGAAGGGGTAAGGTGATGGAGATGTTGGTGAAGATGACGGCGGTGTTGGTGAAGATCGCGGTGATGATGATGGCCCCCGGCAGCGTTCCGGCGCCACTGGAAGCAAGGGGGAGAGAGCCCCCCTTCTTCTTCTTCTTCCTTGACCTCCTCCCTAGATGGGAGAAGGGTTTCCCCTCTGGTCCTTGGCTCCCATGGCTTGGGAGGGGCGAGAGCCCCTTCGAGATTGGATCTATTTCTCTGTTTCTGCGTTCTCTGATTCTACCCCTTCATCGTTTCCTTTATATCTGGAGATCCGTAACTCCGATTGGGGTGAATCTTTCACCCAAATCTTTCTCATAAAATTAGCTTTATTGCGCCAAAAGAAGAGCGTCAACTGCCTTACGGGTGGACCACGAGGGTCAGGGGTGCGCTTGGGGGGTAGGGCGCACCCCCCTACCTCGTGACCACCCCGGACACCGTTTCGCGTTGATTTCACTTCCAAAAAATCATAAATATTCCAAAAAAATCTCCGTCTGTTTTTATCCCGTTTGGACTCCGTTTGATATTGGGTTTCTGTGAAACAAAAAACATGCAACAGATAGGAACTGGCACTGGGCACTGGATCAATATGTTAGTCCCAAAAATAATATAAAAAGTTGCCAAAAAGTATATGGAAGTTGTAGAATATTGGCATGGAACAATCCAAAATTATAGATACGACGGAGACGTATCAACCATCACCAATTTACTGGAACTTCGTGATGAACTATAATGCAAGGGATGACGAAAACGATTCCCGAGCTCTTCGTGATGCTGAAATCGACGAAGGTAGAAATCGAGAAAATAGCATCAAGTGTTAATGATTGACAAGACCACTAGTTTCAAGAAAAGGGCAAAGGGAAAGAAAGGGAACTTCAAGTAGAATGGCAAGCGAGTTTTCACTCCCGCGGGGAAGCCCAAAGCTAGACCAAAGCCTGAAACTGAGTGATTATACTGCAAAGGAAATGGTCACTAGAAGCAGAAATCACTACAGGAATCAGCTACTTTGCCATCTGCCACGGCGGACGGCAAAGGCATGGATGGCGGACGGCAAAGACCTTTGCCGTCAGCCACGGACGGCAAAAGGGGACGGCAAAGTAGGGGATGGCTAAGAGCTTCGTTGTCGTCCGCTTCGGGCAGCTGACGGCAAAGGGGCCTTTGCCATCAGCAGCGAACGGCAAAGAAGTCGGACGGCCGTAAATGCGCTGTTACTCCGTTAGGTGGTTAACGGTAGGCCTTTGCCGTCCGCTGCGGACGGCAAAGCCTGTGCCGTCAGCCATTGTGGGCAAACTGACCAAATTGGCCAGCCTCCCAGGAAGCACAGTTGCCTGCCATGTGGCCTCTTTGCCGTCCGCTGCTGATGGCAAAGGCCCCTTTGCCGTCGGTGGCAGACGGTAAAGATCCTGCATATTGTCTCTTTTTTTGTTTTTTTTTACTGCAACAATTTTGTGACGCCCCCGATTCAATCGTACACTAATCATGCACGCAAATGTGTACGATCAAGATCAGGGACTCACGGGAAGATATCACAACACAACTCTACAAATAAAATAAGTCATACAAGCATCATAATACAAGCCAGGGGCCTCGAGGGCTCGAATACAAGTGCTCGATCATAGACGAGTCAGCGGAAGCAACAATATCTGAGTACAGACATAAGTTAAACAAGTATGCCTTAAGAAGGCTAGCACAAACTGGGATACAGATCGAAAGAGGCGCAGGCCTCCTGCCTGGGATCCTCCTAAACTACTCCTGGTCGTCGCCAGCGGGCTGCACGTAGTAGTAGGCACCTCCGGTGTAGTAGGGGTCGTCGTCGACGGTGGCGTCTGGCCCCTGGACTCCAGTATCTGGTCGCGACAACCAGAACGAAAGAAAGGGGGAAAAGGGGGGAGAAAGCAACCGTGAGTACTCATCCAAAGTACTCGCAAGCAAGGAACTACACTACATATGCATGGGTACATGTGTAAAGGGCCATATCAGTGGACTGAACTGCAGAATGCCAGAATAAGAGGGGGATAGCTAGTCCTATCGAAGACTACGCTTCTGG
This sequence comes from Triticum dicoccoides, assembly GCF_002162155.2. Taxonomy (NCBI): domain Eukaryota; kingdom Viridiplantae; phylum Streptophyta; class Magnoliopsida; order Poales; family Poaceae; genus Triticum; species Triticum dicoccoides. The sequence continues at coordinate 483,056,248 of NC_041387.1, read as the reverse complement.
TCACCTTCGTCTTGCAACAGGCAGAAGAGGGTAGGTCGAAGTCCTCCAAGTAGCATCGCATAGCATATCCTACCCGGCGATCCTCCCCTCGTATCCCTGAGGGAGAGCGACCACCGGTTGTATCTAGCACTTGGAAGGGTGTGTTTTATTAAGTATCCGGTTCTAGTTGTCATAAGGTCAAGGTACAACTCCAAGTCGTCCTGTTACCGAAGATCACGGCTATTCGAATAGATTAACTTCCCTGCAGGGGTGCACCACATAACCCAACACGCTTGATCCCATTTGGTCGGACACACTTTCCTGGGTCATGCCCGGCCGCGGAAGATTAACACGTCGCAGCCCCACCTAGGCAAAACAGAGAGGCCAGCACGCCGGTCTAAACCTAAGCGCACAGGGGTCTGGGCCCATCGCCCATAGCACACCTGCACGTTGCGAGGGCGGCCGGAAGCAGAACTAGCCCCCTTAATACAAGAGCAGGCTTACGTTCCAATCCGGCGCGCGCCGCTCCGTCGCTGACGTCTGAAGTGCTTCGGCTGATACCACGACGTCGGGATACCCATAACTACTCCCACGTAGATGGTTAGTGCGTATAGGCTCGTAGCCGACTCAGATCAAACACCAAGATCTCGTTAAGCGTGTTAAGTATCCGCGAACGCCGAACAGGGCCAGGCCCACCTGTCTCCTAGGTGGTCTCAACCTGCCCTGTCGCTCCGCCACAAAGATCCACACAGAGGGCCATCGGGACAAAGGTCCTTTCAGCCCCCAATCCGTGAATCACTCGCGGGTACTCTTCGAGCTGACCCGACTTTAGTCACCATCTGTATAGTATGTATGTATGTATAGTATGTACCCGTGATCACCTCCCAGGTGATCACGGCCCGATAGTATAGCAAGGCAGACTGACAAGAATGTAGGGCCAATGATGATAAACTAGCATCCTATACTAAGCATTTAGGATTGCAGGTAAGGTATCAACAGGGGTAGCAACAATGTCAGGCTATGCATCAGAATAGGATCAACGGAAAGCAGTAACATGCTACACTACTCTAATGCAAGCAGTATAGAGTAGAATAGGCGATATCTGGTGATCAAGGGGGGGGCTTGCCTGGTTGCTCTGGCAAGAGAGAGGGGTCGTCAACTCCGTAGTCGAACTGGGCAGCAGCAGCGTCGGTCTCGTAGTCTACCGGAGAGAAGAGGGGGAAGAAACAATGAATACCAAGTAAACAGATGCATATCGATGCATGACATGTCAAGAAGCGATGCTAGGCGTGCCCTAACGTGGTATGAGGTGGTACTGGTTAAGGGGGGAATCATCCGGGAAAGTATTCCCGG
>NC_041387.1:483046721-483054104 GCF_002162155.2 Triticum dicoccoides | reverse complement strand
CGGGCGATCCGGGCGGCGGCGAGGGCCTCCTCCCTCGATCCCGATCCAGGTCGGGGAGAGGGGGAGATATTTTGGGGGGGGGTTTGTGGGGGTGTCGGTGGAGTGGGCGGGGGTGGTGTAGTGGATAAGGTGGGGGGGAGTGGCCGGCTGGGCCCTGTGGTGGCCCAGTTGGCCTGTGGTCAGCTGGGCCGAAGCCCAGGGGGTTTCTTTTCTCTTTTTTTTGTATTGTTTTCTGTTTTCTTTTTATTTATTTTCTTTTATGTTTTTTTTATTTATCTATAAACACTTAGGCATTTAATAAAAATTTGTTTGTTGCATCATAATTACCTTTGTAATATTCGTCAACCACCGAACAATTTTATTTTAAATTTTGAAAACTTTTATTGTTTTCATCAATTTGAATTTTGAATTTGAACGGTTTCGAATTATTGCGAGGATAGCAACAGTAATCAGGATGACGGGCCATGATTAGCGTGGGATTACTGTAGCAAGATTATCCGGGCGTTACAAATCTCCTCCACTACAAGAAATCTCGTCCCGAGATTTTAGGAGGTAGAAGGAAACAGTGCGGGGTATTCATCACGCAGGCGATCCTCGCGTTCCCAGGTGGCTTCGTCTTCAGAGTGATTCGACCACTGGACCTTGAGGAACTTGATCGCCGTCTGACGTGTGCGGCGTTCAGCTTGGTCGAGAATGCGGACCGGATGCTCTTTATAGGAGAGGTCCTGTTGCAATTCGAGCACTTCATGATCCACACCTCGGATTGGGTCCTTGAAGCAACGGCGGAGTTGTGACACATGGAATACATCGTGAACCTGAGAAGGGTTCGACGGAAGCTCTAGTTGATATGCCACCTTTCCACGCCTTTCCAGAATAGTGAATGGGCCAATATAGCGAGGAGCTAGCTTGCCCTTGATCCCGAAGCGGTGAGCACCCTTCATTGGTGTAACGCGAAGATAGGCCTTTTCACCAGGTTGATAGACCATGTCTTTATGATGACGGTCATAATTACTCTTCTGGCGTGACTGAGCAGTCTTGAGATTCTCGCGAATAATGCGGACTTGCTCTTCGGCATGTTGGATAATATCCGGACCAAAGAGTGGACGTTCCCCAGTTTCTGACCAGTTCAGAGGGGTTCGGCACTTTCGTCCATATAACACTTCGAAGGGGGCCATCTTCAGACTAGCTTGATAGCTATTATTATAAGAGAACTCAGCATACGGAAGAGATTCCTCCCATTTCTTGCCGAAGGAAATAACACAAGCTCGAAGCATGTCTTCGAGAACTTGGTTGACACGTTCAACTTGCCCTTGTGACTGAGGATGAAAAGCAGTGCTGAAAGACAGATGAGTGCCCATAGCTTCTTGGAAACTCGCCCAGAATCTTGAAGTGAATAAACTGCCACGGTCTGAACTGATAACCAATGGAATACCGTGAAGCGAGACAATTCTGGTCATGTAGAGGTTTGCCAGCTGACTAGCAGTGATCGTTTCCTTGACAGCCAGAAAATGTGCAACCTTAGAAAGTCGGTCAATGACGACAAGAATAGCATCATTACCTTTCTGCGATTTGGGAAATCCAGTAACGAAGTCCATCTCGACATGGTCCCATTTCCATTCAGGAATAGATATAGGTTGCAGAGTTCCAGCAGGCCTTTGATGTTCTGCTTTGATACGACGGCAAACGTCACATTCAGCAACATAACGAGCAATGTCTTGCTTCATGTTAGACCACCAGAATCTCTGACGAATGTCTTGATACATCTTCGTACTACCAGGATGGATACATAGAGGCGTATCATGAGCTTCTTTCATAACCTCCTGAGTCATATTCAGGTTTTCCTTCTTACACGGCACCACCAGGCGGCCTTTGAAGTACAAGGCGCCATCATCAGCAATAGTGAAGGATGAGGAACTTCCTTCTTTGAGGTCTTGCTTAATCTTGTAGACTTCAGAGTCAAATCCCTGCATTGTCTTTATGGTGCCCACGAGATCGGGTTCAACAGCCAGGGTATAGAGGGAACCCTGGGAAACAACACGGAGATTCATCTTGCGGAACTCCGAAGGAGGGGGAGCGAGTGCACCCGGAGGAACAATATGGAGGTTTAGCTTTCTGAATTCTTCAACAAGTGAGGGCTGGACTTTATGAACCTGGAGGTGGTTGCAGTAAGACTTGCGGCTCAAGGCATCAGCCATTACATTAGCCTTGCCTGGGGTATAGGAAATACCCAAATCAAAGTCTGCAACAGTCTCCATCCATCTCTGCTGACGGAGGTTCAGGTCTGGCTGAGTAAACAGATACTTCAGGCTTTGGTGGTCAGTGAAGATCTCGCAACGATTACCGAGTAGGTAATGTCGCCACTGTTTTAGCGCATGAATGACAGCAGCAAGTTCGAGGTCGTGAACTGGGTAGTTCTCTTCGTGAGGGCGCAATTGCCGAGAGGCATAGGCAACCACTTTGCGCTCTTGCATTAGGACACAGCCTAATCCTTGACGGGAAGCGTCGCAGTAAATGACGAAGTCCTTCTTAGTATCAGGTGGAGCTAGTACTGGGGCAGAAGTCAACTTGTCTTTGAGTGCCTGGAAGCTTTCCTGACATTTGTCTGTCCACTGGAACTTGACGCCCTTATGCAATAGGTTAGTCAGAGGCCTGGCAATCTTGGAGAAGTTCTCGACGAATCGACGCCAGTAGCTGGCGAGACCGAGAAAACTTCTGACTTGCTTAACGTTCTTCGGAGGAGTCCAATCGAGAATAGCCTGAACTCGTTCAGGGTTGACGGCAATACCATCCTTAGAGATGACATGCCCGAGATAGGTTACTTCGGGAAGCCAGAATTCACATTTGGAGAACTTGGCATAAAGTTGATGCTCTCGTAGCTTTTCCAGCACGAGGCGAAGATGTTCAGCATGTTCCTCTTCGTTCTTGGAAAATACCAGAATATCATCCAGATAAACCACGACGAACTTGTCGAGGTAATCCATGAATATATAGTTCATCAGGCGAGAGAAGGTGGCTGGAGCATTGGTCAAGCCGAAAGACATGACGGTGTACTCGTATGAACCATAACGAGTCACAAAGGTGGTCTTGGGGATATCTTCCTCACGAACACGGATCTGGTGGTAACCCAACCTCAAGTCGAGTTTAGAGAACACTGATGATCCAGCCAATTGATCATACAGATCATTGATCCGAGGAAGTGGATACTTATTCTGAATGGTAGCTTGATTTATAGGACGGTAGTCTTGGACCAATCGGTTTGTCCCATCTTTCTTCTTGACAAAGAGAGAAGGTGCTCCCCAAGGAGAGCAACTTGGGCGAATGAAACCACTTCGAAGAGATTTATCGATTTCCTCCTTAAGCTCAAGGAGTTCATGCGGCGGCATCTTGTAGGGTCGCTTGGCTATAGGAGTGGTGCCTGGTTTCAAGTCGATGACGAATTCGACAGCTCTAGCAGGGGGAATCCCTGGGAGTTCTTCAGGAAAGACGTCTAGGAATTCACGCACGACGGGAATGTTTTCAATGCCCTCAAGTGGTGCAGCGTTCAATGCGTTTAAGGCATAAAGTCTGGCCTCGGCATTCCGAACCAGATGAGCATCGTAGCTAATTATTTCATCAGAAGGGTGTAGCAGATGGACGGTCTTGATGGCGCAAACGATAGAAGCGGTATGCGCCTTTAACCAATCCATTCCCAGAATGAGATCAATGCTACAGGACTTCAGTACGATGGGAGAGACAAGGAATTCCAGTCCTTCAATTTCTACAGGGACGTCGTTGCAAATCATGGAGGTTCGACATTGGCCCGCAGGGGTGTGCACTAATAGAGAAGCGTTCATGTCTTCACTTTTAATGCCATGCATGAATGCAAAATCTTCTGACATGAATGAATGCGATGCTCCTGTATCAAATAAAACAGATGCTGGTACTGAATTTACGAGGAGTGTACCCATCACAGTAGCAGGCTGGTCTTGAGCTTCATTCAGATCAATGTGGTTGGCATGAACACGGCCATAGGACTTGGCATTGTTGTTGCGGGCCTGGTTGTTTCCACGGCCAGCGGCTGGAAGGGCCAGTTGATTCTGATTCTGAATGCAATCCCTAGCACGGTGACCTGGTTGACCACACTTGTAGCACAGGCCATTATTGGGAGTGGGAACAGGAGCTTGGGGTGGCGGAGCTGGAAGCCTTGGCAGCCTAGTTGGAGCAGTAGGCAGACGAGGTGCAGCGTAAGACTGCCTTGGGACTGGTGCATTTGGACGGTACATGCTGTTCGGGATCCATATCTTACGCTTCTGCGAGGGCGGGCCCGAAGATGAGCCCGTGTCACCGTTGCGCCTCTGAGAGCTATGGTGTTCTTGAAGACCAGTCTCAACATTGATGGCCTTATTCACCAAGGTGGCGAAATCAGCAAAGTCGTGCACTAGAAGTGCGAGCTTGATGTCAGCTTGAAGGCCGTCACGGAACTTCTCCTGCCTACGTGCATCAGTTGCAATGTCCTCTTCAGCATAGCGAGACAAGTCCAGAAACTCCCGCTGATAAGCTTCAACAGTCTTGTTGCCTTGGGTGAGGTTGCGAAACTCACGCTTCTTCCGGTCCATGACTCCCTGAGGAATGAAGCGGGCACGGAAGGCAGCCTGAAAGTCTGGCCAGGAGATGATTGTCCCAACTGGCAGAGTACGCCTGTGGCTGTCCCACCATTGAGCTGCGGGTCCCTTCAGGAAGAAGGAAGCAAAAGTGACATAGCTGGCAGGGGCTACATCAGCAGACTCCATCTCATAGGTGATGTCACGGAGCCAGTCATCAGCATCCAGCGGCTGGGTTGAGCTGCGGTACACACTTGGGTTGAGGCGTATGAAATCCTGCAGAGTTGTTGTGTTTGGATGCTGGTTCATATTGGGGCGAGGAAACTGAGCCATCATGTTTTCCATGAACTGGCGATTCATCTCAAGCTGTTGGATCATACCAGCCATGTACTCAGGCGGTGGTGGGAAGTTGCCACCACGACCACGACAGCTGGTCTAACCATCCTGCTAATATATAACAGGGGTAGTTTAGTATTGAGAAATTTGCATAGACAAGAGTCATTCATGATGAAACATGCATAATGAAAGGAGCACGACAGATACCACATAGATAGTCGGCATAACTTACAAAAGGGGTCGGACATAGAGTTCAGTACACAGAGTTCCGTACATAGACTAAGTCATCATAGGCGGCACGCAGGCTCGCGAGTGCATCTAAGACTAATGAGCAAGACTACATCAGTCCCAGGAGGTACTGTGAAGGTAGCTGTAACCTGACAGCTGGTAGTGAGGCAACGGATAGTCCTCCACGTCAGTGGCCTGGGGGCCGCGGATACTCTGGTGTAGAACCCGACGCTCAGGTGGCAGAAGAGGACCAAGTGCGGGAGAGTAGCCTCCCACCTCTGGCCATCCGACACCGTGGGGCATCACGGTCCTGGCTGGGTAGATCGCAGAACGCGGCAGATGTCCAGACCGGACAAAGGGGTGCAACCGCGTCAGAGCCCTGTAAAGGTGCTGACGAGTGGTGTACAACTCGTGGCGAAGAGCTCTGTTAGCTCGGTCCAGCCCATCAGCATGCAGGACCAGGCGCTGATGGTGGAAAGGCTCTCGGGTGACGGTGGAGTAGGCGGCAGTGTAGTATCCCTCCGCACCAACGTCAGATGCGATAGGAATGTGCCTGAAAGGGGAAGTGTCCAATGCCTGATACTCTCCACGAAGACGTGTCAGAGCAGCATGAGCCGCATCGTGGACTGCCATCTCGATGGTCACTCCAACACCATGAGCGGTGTGCAGCACGGTAGTGGACTCATACTCCCAAGAGTAGAGGTGGACGATGGCACGGTACTGCTCCTGGTTAAAGTCCTGGTACTCCTCGTAGACGGTGTACTCAGGGTGCCAGCGATAACCCAGATAGGTCATCATATCAGCTAGCACAGCAGGTGATCCTGAGGCACCAATGGCCGCAGTGTGGCGCACGACCTACCTCGCGGGTTCCATCTGAAAACAAAGATGTTTCAATGGAGTCAAATGACAACACGGGCACTATTCCAAATGCTATCCTGCAAAATAACTATGGCTTATCCAACTTTGGGGTGAACGTGGTAACGGGATCCTAAAGTCAGAGTTAGTAATTTCGTTTAACCCGAGTAGAAAAGAGTTCAGAGTCCCAGAGTAAAGGTTGAGGAGTAAAAGATCCTAGTACCACCCAATGGCGACGTGGGCCCGTAAGGCTCACAGCCATGTTAGTAAAAGTTTTGTAGTGACTAGACTCGACTTCGGCCAAGGAGTGTGGAAGGGGGATTCCTACAGGCAGTCGGCTCTGATACCAACTTGTGACGCCCCCGATTCAATCGTACACTAATCATGCACGCAAATGTGTACGATCAAGATCAGGGACTCACGGGAAGATATCACAACACAACTCTACAAATAAAATAAGTCATACAAGCATCATAATACAAGCCAGGGGCCTCGAGGGCTCGAATACAAGTGCTCGATCATAGACGAGTCAGCGGAAGCAACAATATCTGAGTACAGACATAAGTTAAACAAGTATGCCTTAAGAAGGCTAGCACAAACTGGGATACAGATCGAAAGAGGCGCAGGCCTCCTGCCTGGGATCCTCCTAAACTACTCCTGGTCGTCGCCAGCGGGCTGCACGTAGTAGTAGGCACCTCCGGTGTAGTAGGGGTCGTCGTCGACGGTGGCGTCTAGCCCCTGGACTCCAGTATCTGGTCGCGACAACCAGAACGAAAGAAAGGGGGAAAAGGGGGGAGAAAGCAACCGTGAGTACTCATCCAAAGTACTCGCAAGCAAGGAACTACACTACATATGCATGGGTACATGTGTAAAGGGCCATATCAGTGGACTGAACTGCAGAATGCCAGAATAAGAGGGGGATAGCTAGTCCTATCGAAGACTACGCTTCTGGTCACCTTTGTCTTGCAACAGGCAGAAGAGGGTAGGTCGAAGTCCTCCAAGTAGCATCGCATAGCATATCCTACCCGGCGATCCTCCCCTCGTATCCCTGAGGGAGAGCGACCACCGGTTGTATCTGGCACTTGGAAGGGTGTGTTTTATTAAGTATCCGGTTCTAGTTGTCATAAGGTCAAGGTACAACTCCAAGTCGTCCTGTTACCGAAGATCACGGCTATTCGAATAGATTAACTTCCCTGCAGGGGTGCACCACATAACCCAACACGCTTGATCCCATTTGGCCGGACACACTTTCCTGGGTCATGCCCGGCCGCGGAAGATCAACACGTCGCAGCCCCACCTAGGCAAAACAGAGAGGCCAGCACGCCGGTCTAAACCTAAGCGCACAGGGGTCTGGGCCCATCGCCCATAGCACACCTGCACGTTG
>NC_041387.1:483043995-483044546 GCF_002162155.2 Triticum dicoccoides | reverse complement strand
GAGCAGGCCGGCGGAGAGGGCTCCGGCAACGGGCGATCCGGGCGGCGGCGAGGGCCTCCTCCCTCGATCCCGATCCAGGTCGGGGAGAGGGGGAGATATTTTGGGGGGGGGGGTTTGTGGGGGTGTCGGTGGAGTGGGCGGGGGTGGTGTAGTGGATAAGGTGGGGGGGGAGTGGCCGGCTGGGCCCTGTGGTGGCCCAGTTGGCCTGTGGTCAGCTGGGCCGAAGCCCAGGGGGTTTCTTTTCTCTTTTTTTGTTATTGTTTTCTGTTTTTCTTTCCTTTTGTATTTTCTTCTTTTATTTCTTTTCTGTTTAAATCATTTAATCCATTTAGCCATTTTATAAAATTATGCCTGTTGCACCATAATTACCTTTGTAATATTCGCCAACCACCGAACAATTTTATTTTAAATTTTTAAAACTTTTATTGTTTTCATCAATTTGAATTTTGAATTTGAACGGTTTCGAATTATTGCGAGGATAGCAACAGTAATCGGGATGACGTGCCATGATTAGCATGGGATTACTGTAGCAAGATTATCCGGGCGTCACA
>NC_041387.1:483039477-483043985 GCF_002162155.2 Triticum dicoccoides | reverse complement strand
CGGTGGAGTGGGCGGGGGTGGTGTAGTGGATAAGGTGGGGGGGGAGTGGCCGGCTGGGCCCTGTGGTGGCCTAGTTGGCCTGTGGTCAGCTGGGCCGAAGCCCAGGGGGTTTCTTTTCTCTTTTTTTTTGTATTGTTTTCTGTTTTCTTTTTATTTATTTTCTTTTATGCTTTTTTTTATTTATCTATAAACACTTAGGCATTTAATAAAAATTTGTTTGTTGCATCATAATTACCTTTGTAATATTCGTCAACCACCGAACAATTTTATTTTAAATTTTGAAAACTTTTATTGTTTTCATCAATTTGAATTTTGAATTTGAACGGTTTCGAATTATTGCGAGGATAGCAACAGTAATCAGGATGACGGGCCATGATTAGCGTGGGATTACTGTAGCAAGATTATCCGGGCGTTACAAATTTTCACAGCAAATATATATCACATATCCAGCACATAAGTTTCGTATGAAATATCCAGCACAAAGTTTCATATCACATATCACATATCACATCAGTTTCATCCATACACATTGTTCATAGATAAGCAAGTTCCATCCATACACATTGTTCATACATAAGCAAGTTCATGATAGCAAGCTAGATACAATGCAAAGTTTCATCAAAGGAAAAGCAAGCACTCCATCATAGCAAGCTAGCTTCCATGAAGTGAATGAAATCTACAAAATGGTAAATAAGAAATTTAGAAATAGGTAACTAGAACAAGAAGAAGACTTGAACAAGAAGTATATGTCATTTATGAGCTAACTTAGGTGAAATGGATCATATATGAGCTAACAAAGTTGAAATGGGTTGTTTATGAGCTAACTTAGTTGAAATGGATCATTTATGAGCTAACTTAGTTGAAATGGGTTGTTTATGAGCTAACTTAGTTGAAATGGATCATTTATGAGCTAACTTAGTTGAAATGGGTCGTTTATGAGCTAACTAAGGTGAAGGGCATCCTTTTTGAGCTAAGTAAGGTGAAATGGATCGTTTTTTAGCTAACTTAGGTGAAATGGATCATTTATGAGCTTTTATGAGCTAACTTAGTTGAAATGGGTCGTTTATGACCTAACTAAGGTCAAATGCCACGTTTTTGAGCTAACTAAGGTGAAATGGATCGTTTTTTAGCTAACTTAGGTGAAATGGATCATTTATGAGCTAATTTAGGTGAAATGGATCATTTTTATCTAACTTAGGTGAAATGGATCGTTTAGGAGCAAATCTAGGTGAAATGGGTCATTTTGGAGCTAACCTAGGTGAAATGGGTCATTTTGGAGCTAAACTAGGTGAAATGGGTCATTTTAAAGCTAACGTAGGTAAAATGGATCATTTAGGAGCTAATCTACGTAAAATGGGTCATTTTAGAGCTAACTTGGATAAATTGGATCACTTGTAAGCTAACTAAGGTAAAATGAGTCATTTTAGAGCTAACTTTAGGTAAAATGGATCGTTTATGAGCTAACTAAGCTAATTATGCAATTTTTGACATAAGTAACCTAAGTACATATCGTTTTAGAGCTAACTTAGGTAGAATGGATGGTTTATGAGGTCAGTAAGCATATTAAGTCATTTTGGAGGAAAAGAAGCTAACTCTAGGTCATTATGGTAAGCATATTGGACGAAATAAAGCTAAGTATAGGTCTTTATGCATTTGTTAAGCAAAACACTAGAGAAACTTACCGTGATCAGGGAGGTGTACGAGCGGGCTGGCTCACGCCGGTAGCTGGAGAAGGATCGTGCGATGCATTTTTGGAGTTAAGCTGCACCAAAGATCATTTCCAATGTCTCTTTAGCATTATGACACTCAAATGTTAAGACTAGCAAGTAATGTCCATTCTAATTAAACTCACCGTGCTCCCAGGAGCAATCACTGGCATCGGCGGAGCGGTCTGACCGGACTTCTCGCACACAGACTGCACATTTGGTTTTCACAACAGAGTCATACTAGTTAGTAATGAGACTCAAATGTTAAGACTAGCAAGTAATCTGCAGAAGAAACTTACCACAAGGAACTCATACATGGCCCTTGCCTGCATGTCATTCTGTGCCCTCTCCTCCTCCAACATCTTTGTCGTCCTCTCCTCCAACTCCCGCTGCCTCTCCGCCGCCTCCGCCAGAAGTTTCTCCGTTCTATCTCTCTCACTCTGTATAGCAGCCTGCAACACCACTCACATGACCATTTGTAATCATTGATGGAAGCGCACACAATGTAATGGAGAAAGATAGCTGAGTACTTATAACTAACCTTGAAGGCGAGTTGGACTAGCCGTTCACGAGGCCTTATCTCAGGAGCGGAGCTCGACTAGTGCGCCTTGATCTCCGGGAGAGTGCTAGGACAACGGATAAGTCCATCTCCCATGGCTATGTAGCCATGGGACCTCCCGCCACCAGATATCATCAGCAGCTCTATATCAATGGGACCCTGGCTCAGGTTAAAGTCCTTCCCTTTCCTCGCCTTCCCCTGATCTCTATATTGCACGAGCTTGTCGTGGGCGGAGATGTTGGTGAAGTTCTTTGGATCATCGAGGTCAGACGCAGAGAATGCCTTGACTTTCTTGTAAGAGCCAGTGTGGGCCATGGCATACAGGTCGTACACCTCTGGCACCTTATCCGCCTTATTGTAGCGTGCCTGAAAGAGAGAAACAAAGTAACTTAGTAATTAAAGGGCTAAAGCTAGCATGATGAATGAATTGCATGAATCATGAAGCAAACCACATACCCAGTTCCGCCCGTACTGAAATAAGTTGGAGCTGCCTTGGTGGTGTGGCACACCTTCCATTTGGGCACGTTTGTCCTTGGCCTTGTTGTGGGAGGCCCGCCATTGTTTTGAGCACCACGCATTGACCAACACCTCCCAACAATCCATGTGATCCACACACCATCTCGGAGGGGCCTAAGTTAGCAAATAAAAACTTGAGCACTATGGCTATGAATTACTAAATGAAGGAAGTAATTACAAGGCCTTAAGAATTACCTTCATGTACTGCTCCTTACTCAAAAACTTATCGCGGCACTCCTGCTTGGGCTTCTTGATACCACGCCCGGTGTAGTAGTCTCGAACAGCCTGCACCCGAACCTCATGCCGTAAGTTCTGAAGTAGGCGCTTGCACTCCTTGTCGATAACATTTGTCGCCTCCTCCTCGTATCCCTCCTCACACCTGTAGAATGTCTGCAATCAAATGATACAATATTGATTAGTACAATTAATAACTAGCTAGTTCAAGATTTTTAATTGTGTAAAGGAGAAATTACCCAGAACTTTCTGATCACCACGTCTGCCCTCGTCTTGCACAAGACACCGTCGATAATCTCATCCGGCGGGGCCAGGGCAGCCAAGTAGTGCTCCCAACTCAATCCAACCTCTGGAAGCCGACCCTCACCAGGCAACGTGACAAACCCTGGGAAGTTTTGCCGAATCAGAACTCCAAGGACGGAGTTGGGCCGGCGGACACTTTCATGGTGGTCCCAACCCCTGCAGCATGACAAGGCCAACGCATTAGTTATTTGAAGAAATGTGAATGCAGAAGGTACAAAAAGATTAAATGCACTTACCTCTCCCCATCAGGGAAAATCAACCACCTCTGCTCGCGGGTCGCCGGCACGGATGGGAGCCGTGTAGCACCACACTGGTAGATGTTGCCCCCCTCCTCCTCAATATCAGTCGGCTCCCCGTCATCATCAGCGTGGCCACTCGGCTCCCCGCCATCATCAGCATGGCCACTCGGCTCCTCAGGCTGACCCGACCAGGTACCCCATCCAGACGTGTGCTCCTCCGGGGTCTCGCGGGCCCAACTCTTGTGGGCCGAAGGCTCGTCGACCGGAGGCTCGTGGGCCGAAGGCCCATCGACCCGAGGCTCGTGGGACGAAGACCCGTGGACTGGAGGCTCGTGGACCGGAGTCCCTATAGCCTCCTCCTCGGACGAGTCCACCCTAGCAGTCACGTGCTCGGGTGAAACAGCTAGGGGTGGCGGCGAGGAAGGAGCCGTAAGAGTCACCCTACCTCCTCTCCCGCGACCACATGCTCCACCTCCTCTCTTCTTCTTACCTCGTCCCCTGCTGGGCACCGCAGTCGATGAAGAAGGGCCCGGTGGTGTCGACATACTGTCCAGCAACGCTCGGCGGAGAGGTGCGTGTGCAATGGAAGACCTCGCAACACGCGCCGACGAAGAAGGGGCCTCGGCGCGCTCCCGACCAGCGCCCACCATCTTTCAACACCTGCCATGACAAAGAATAAACGAAATTAGTACAACATAAAAAAAAGTACCGACATGAATAATAATATGTATATCACTTAAGTGTATCATCATCAAGTACAACATAAAAAAATTGAATACCTGACACTACTAATAATCTCGATCAGTATCATCAATAAATGCATAATCATCATCATCACTATAATCAATGATGGGCTCATAGGGTTCATTGGCATCAACATGTGCAAGGCCACCTTGACGTAATCGGTCAAGCATTGACAGGTCATCTGCAGCAGTAACCTCTTCTTGTTCC
>NC_041387.1:483038317-483038825 GCF_002162155.2 Triticum dicoccoides | reverse complement strand
GGGGTGTCGGGTCAGGTCAGGCTCGGGGTCGGGGTGTCGGGTCAGGCTCGGGGTCGGGGTGTCGGTGTCGGGGTCGGGGTTTTTTTCCTCTTTTTTTCCTTTTGTTCTTCTTCCTCTTCTTCCTTTTCTTCCTTTTCTTCCTTTTTTCCTTCTTCTTCTTCTTTTTCTTCCTCCTTTCCTTTTTCCTCTTCTTCTTCTCCTCCTCTCCTCCTTTTTTCTTCATCTTCTTTCCTAAACCTAAACCTAAACCTAAAACTAAACTTAAATCTAAAACTAAAACTAAATCTAAACTAAACATAAACCTAAAACTAAAAAAACAGAAAAAAGGAAAAAAACTAAATCTAAACCTAAAACTAAACTAAAACTAAACCTAAAACTAAAACTAAAACTAAATCTAAACTAAACATAAACCTGAAACTAAAAAAACAGAAGAAAAAAAACAGAAAAAAGAGGAGGTAGAGCTCACCTGGGGCAGGGCCGGTGGAGGAGGTGGCCGGTGGAGGAGGGG
>NC_041387.1:483027947-483037994 GCF_002162155.2 Triticum dicoccoides | reverse complement strand
GGTGGCGGAGAGTGGTGGGGGCGGCGGAGAGTGGTGGGGCGACGGGGCGGCGGAGAGTGGTGGGGGCGGCGGCGCGCGTGTGAAGAGGGAGAGAAACAGAAAGAGAGGGGCGGGGTGGGGTGCGGCCGCTGTTAGATGAGTTAAATCTTTGCCGTCCGCCCCTAGCGGATGGCAAAGAGGTGGGGCGTTAAGTTTTTTTAATCAGGCGGGTGGGTGGGGCCACCTCCCTCTTTGCTGTCAGCTGGCGGACGGCAAAGATTCTTTGCCGTCAGCTGGCGGACGGCAAAGAAATGGCGCATGGCAAAGAGCTTCTTTGTCGTCTGCCCTTTCTTTGCCGTCGGCTTTTCGGTGGCTGATGGCAAAGAGCTTCTTTGCCATCCGCTAGCGGACGGCAAAGATCTGGCAGATGGCAAAGTAGCTGATTCCAGTAGTGAATGCCCTGAATATTTGGTGGATAAGAAGGATGGCAAAGTGAACAAAGGTATATTTGATATACAGGTTATTGATGTGTACCTTACTAGTGTTTATAGTAGCCCCTGAGTATTTGATACTTGTTCGGTTGCTAAAAATTAGTAACTCGAAACAGGAGTTACAGAATAAACAGATACTAGTTGAGGGTGAAGTGACGATGAGTATTGGAAGTAGTTCCAAGATTGATATGATCATCATCGCACACTCCCTATACTTTCGGGATTAGTGTTAAACCTAAATAAATGTTATTTGGTGTTTGCGTTGAGCATGAATATGATTTGATCATGTTTATTGCAATACGGTTATTCATTTAAAGTCAGAGAATAATTGTTGTTCTGTTTACATGAATAAAGCCTTCAATGGTCATACACCCAATGAAAATAGTTTGTTCGATCTCGATCATAGTGATACACATATTATTGATGCCAAAATATGCAAAGTTGATAATGATAGTGTAACTTATTTGTGGCACTGCCGTTTGGGTCATATCGGTGTAAAGCGCATGAAGAAACTCCATAAAGATGGATTTTTGGAATCAATTGGTTATGAATCATTTGATACTTGGGAACCGTGCCTTTTGGGCAAGATGACTAAAACTCCGTTCTCCGGAACAATGGAACGAGCTACTGACTTATTGGAAACAATACATACCGATGTATGTGATCTAATGAGTGTTGATGCTCGTGGCGAGTACCGTTATTTTTAGACCTTCACAGATGATTTGAGCAGATATGAGTATATCTACTTAATGAAGCACAAGTCTGAAACATTTGAAAAGTTCAAAGGATTTCAGAGTGAAGTGGAGAATCATCGTAACAAGAAAATAAAGTTTCTACGATCTGATCGTGGAGAAGAATATTTGAGTTACGAGTTTGGCCTTCATATAAAACTATGTGGAATAGTTTCATAGCTCACTCCACATGGAACACCACAGCGTTATGGTGTGTCCGAACGTCGTAATCGTAGTTTATTAGATATTGTGCGATCTATGATGTCCCTTATCGGTTTACCACTATCGTTTTTGGGGTTATGCATTAGAGACAGTTGCATTCACTTTAAAAAGGGCACCATCGAAATCCGTTGAGACGACGCCTTATGAACTGTGGTTTGGCAAGAAACCAAAGTTGTCGTTTCTTAAAAGTTTAGGGCTACGATGCTTATATGAAAAAGTTTTCAACCTGATAAGCTCGAACCCAAATCGGAGAAGTGCGTCTTCATAGGATACCTAAGAGGAAACTATTGGGTACACCTTCTATCACAGATCCGAAGGCAAGATATTCGTTGCTAAGATGGATCCTTTCTAGAGAAGAAGTTTCTCTCGAAAGAAGTGAGTGGGAGGAAAGTAGAACTTGATGAGGTAATTGTACCTTCTCCCTTATTGGAAAGTAGTTCATCACAGAAATCAGTTCCAGTGATTCCTACACCAATTAGCGAGGAAGTTAATGATGATGATCATGAAACTTCAGACCAAGTTGCTACCAAACCTCGTAGGTCTTCCAGAGTAAGATCCGCACCAGAGTGGTATGGTAATCATGTTCTGGAAGTCATGTTACTAGACCATGATGAACCTACGAACTATGAGGAGGCGATGATGAGCCCAGATTCCACGAAATGGCTTGAGGCCATAAAATCTGAAATATGATCCATGTATGAGAACAAAGTATGGACTTTGATTGACTTGCTCGATGATCAGCAAACCATGTTAAATAAATGGATCTTCAAGAGGACGACGGACACTGATAGTAGTGTTACTATCTACAAAGCTCGACTTGTTGCAAAAAGTGTTTTTTGACAAGTTCAAGGTGTTGAATACGATGAGATTTTCTCACTTGTATCGATGCTTAAGTCTATCCGAATCATGTTAGTGATTGCCGCATTTTATGATTATGAAATATGGCAAATGGATGTCAAAACTGCATTCCTGAATGGATTTCTATAAGAAGAGTTGTATATGATGCAACCAGAAGGTTTTGTCAATCCTGAAGGTGCTAACAAAATGTGCAAGCTCCAGCGATCCGTCAATGGACTGGTGCAAGCATCTTGGAGTTGGAATATACGCTTTGATGAGTTGATCAAAGCATATGGTTTTATACAGACTTTTGGAAAGGCCTGTATTTACAAGAAAGTGAGTGGGAGCTCTGTAGCATTTCTGATATTATATGTGCAAGACATATTTTTGATTGGAAATGATATAGAATTTCTGGATAGCATAAAAGGATACTTGAATAAAAGTTTTTCAAAGAAAGACCTCGGTAAAGCTGCTTACACATTGAGCATCAAGATCTATATATATAGATCAAGACGCTTGATAAGATTTTTCAATGAGTACATACCTTGATAAGGTTTTGAAGTAGTTTAAAATGGAACAGTCAAAGAAGGTGTTCTTGCCTGTGTTGCAAGGTGTGAAGTTGAGTAAGACTCAAAACCCGACCATGGCAGAAAATAGAAAGAGAATGAAAAATCATTCCCTATGCCTCAGTCATAGGTTCTATAAAGTATGCTATGCTGTGTACCAGACCTATTGTATACCTTGCTCTGAGTTTGGCAAAGGAATACAATTTTGATCTAATAATAGATCACTGGACAGTGGTCAAGAATATCCTTAGTGAGGACTAAGGAGATGTTTCTCGATTATGGAGGTGATAAAAGAGTTCGTCGTAAAAGTTACATCGGTGCAAACTTTTACACTGATCCAGATGACTCTAAGTCGCAATCTGGATATATATTGAAAGTGGGAGCAATTAGCTAGAGTAGCTCCGTGCAGAGCATTGTAGACATAGAATATTTGCAAAATACATACGGCTCTGTATGTGACAGACCCGTTGACTAAACTTCTCTCACGATCAAAACATGATCATACCTTAGTACTCTTTGGGTGTTAATCACATAGCAATGTGAACTAGATTGTTGACTCTAGTAACCCTTTGGGTGTTGGTCACATGACGATGTGAACTATGGGTGTTAATCATATACAGATATGAATATTGGTGTTAAATCACATGATGATGTGAACTAGATTATTGACTCTAGTGCAAGTGGGAGACTGAAGGAAATATGCCCTAGAGGCAATAATAAAGTTATTATTTATTTCCTTATTTCATGATAAATGTTTATTATTCATGCTAGAATTGTATTAACCGGAAACATGATACATGTGTGAATACATAGACAAACTAAGTGTCACTAGTATGCCTCTACTTGACTAGCTCGTTTATCAAAGATGGTTATGTTTCCTAGCCATGGACAAAAGAGTTTTCATTTGATTAACGGGATCACATCATTGGGAGAATGATGTGATTGACTTGACCCATTATGTTAGCTTAGCACTTGATCGTTTAGTATGTTGCTATTGCTTTCTTCATGACTTATACATGTTCCTATGACTATGAGATTATGCAACTCCCGTTTACCGGAGGAACACTTTGTGTGCTACCAAACGTCACAACGTAACTGGGTGATTATAAAGGAGCTCTACAGGTGTCTCCGAAGGTACATGTTGGGTTGGTGTATTTCGAGATTAGGATTTGTCACTCCGATTGTCGGAGAGTTATCTCTGGGCCCTCTCGGTAATGCACATCACTATAAGCCTTCCAAGCAATGTAGCTAATGAGTTAGTTACGGAATGATGCATTATGTAACGAGTAAAGAGACTTGCCGGTAACGAGATTGAACTAGGTATTGAGATACCGACGATCAAATATCGGGCAAGTAACATACCGATGACAAAGGGAACAACGTATGTTGTTATGCGGTTTGACTGATAAAGATCTTTGTAGAATATGTAGGAGCCAATATGAGCATCCAGGTTCCGCTATTGGTTATTGACCGGAAACGTGTCTCGGTCATGTCTACATTGTTCTCGAACCCGTAGGGTCCGCACGCTTAAGGTTTTGATGACAGTTATATTATGAGTTTATGTGCTTTGATGTACCGAAGGAGTTCAGAGTCCCGAATGAGATCGGGGACATGACGAGGAGTCTCGAAATGGTTGAGACGTAAAGATCGATATATTGGACGACTATATTCGGACTTCGAAAAGGTTTCGAGTGATTCGGGTATTTTTCGGAGTACCGGAGAGTTACTGGAATTCACCGGGGAGTATATAGGCCTTATTGGGCCATACGAGAATAGAGGAGAGAGGCAAAAAGGAAGGAGGCCTGCGCCCCCCTCTGGTCCGAATTGGACAAGGGGCGCCGCCCCCTTTTCCTTTTTCCTCTCCCCCTCTTTCCCCTTCTCCTACTCCAACAAGGAAGGTGGGAGTCCTACTCTTCCTCCCGGTGGGAGTAGGACTCCCCTTGGCGTGCCCCCTCCTAGGTCGGCCGCCCCCTCCCCCCTTGCTCCTTTATATATGGGGGCAGGGGGTGTCGTGGTTCTAAGTCTGACAGTAGAATGGGGGTAGGTATGGAGAGGCAAGATCCTAGCTATGGATTAGTTTTACACACGAGTGTTTAACGAGTTCAGGCCCTTCTCTGAGGAAGTAATAGCCCTGCGTCTCGGAGCCCGGAGGCGGTCGACTGGTTTATGTGTATACGAGTTACAGGGGTGCGAACCCTTCTACCAGAGGAGGGGGGTGGCTTATATAGAGGACGCCAGGACCCCAGCCAACCCACGTAGCAGAGGGTTAAAGTACATTAAGGCCGGGCGTTACTGGTAACGCCCTACATAAAGTGTCATGATGACCATTAAGACTACTTAATTACAGACCGTTTGGATACAGAGTAGATCCTGAACTCCTGATGGTCGAGTGAGTCTTCATGGTCGAGTGTCTTTAGGTTCGTCGAGTGTCTTCAAGCCGGTTGAGTGGAGTCTCTCTTGGTCGACTGGAAGGTAGCTTCGTCTAAGGATGTCCTTGGGTATGGTATCCTAGATAGGTCCATGACCCTACCCTAGGTACATAACATCATCATTAGCCCCCGAATGGATCGAGGTTCGAGTGAGGAAGGAGTTGATGATTTTCTCCGACTCATTTCCTGTGCTTTGATTATGTCGTATCTTGGATCGGCGATTTTTCTTTCGGCGTTGGCGTCAACTTTTACTTCAGTCGCCTTGATCCATTCTTGTCTTCTGTCGAGTGAACTTTTTGAACTTTAGTGAACTTCCGAGCAACGGATCGCAGGAAAGATATCATCTGACAGATTGATCTGCTGTTAGCGGATTTTGCGGGATCTGAAATTTGGGAAGCGCGCGAAGCGGGGTGAACCGCGGTACTCGGAAGGGATAAGGTATGGACGCCTCGATTTCCGCGCCGCCTTTTTCGCCACGTATCGTGCGTGCGCGATTGTTTCCGGATGTGACAGGACTGTCCGGACCCACTCGTCAGCCACTCGGAAGCGTCCTTATATAAAGCGCCGGGCGAGGGCTTTTTGAACAGTGCCTTCCCATTCTTCTCTCCTCCCTCTTTGCCTCTGCCCACTGCGCCTGCTCTCGCCTCCACCTGTCCACTCCTCGAGCGCTTCGCCAGCAACAATGGTGAAGGAGAAGACGGCGGCCCTAGAGCGCGCGAAGAAGGCGACAACGACGGGGAAAGCGAAGGGGAGACCGTCCAGTCGGGGCGGATCTTCGTCAAGGTCCCGCCTGCCAAAGGGTTGGGTCCATGGGGATTGGATCTGCTCGACCATCACCGAGAAAGATCTCAATGACCTGGCCAATGAGGGACTGATCCCCCATGGGTCAGCAAGGCTTCCGGGGACCGAGTGTCAACC
Source organism: Triticum dicoccoides (assembly GCF_002162155.2). Lineage (NCBI taxonomy): Eukaryota > Viridiplantae > Streptophyta > Magnoliopsida > Poales > Poaceae > Triticum > Triticum dicoccoides. Next base: position 483,031,821 of record NC_041387.1, on the reverse strand, counting down.
GCAGCCGCAGGAGGGTGAGTGCGTTCTCTTAGCCACTCATGTAGACCGTGGTTTTTCTCTGCCGCCGAGTGTTTTCTTCCGAGGGTTTCTAAATTTCTTTGGGGCGCAACTCCACCATTTCACCCCAATTCCATCGCCTATCTTGCTGCCTTTGTGTCCATGTGTGAGAACTTCCTGGGTTGTCGACCACACTGGGGTCTCTTTAAGCACATATTCACCTGTCGCTCACAGACAGTGAAAAAGGCGAGTCCGGACGATGAGAGGACTAAGGTTATCCATATGTGCGGTGGTCTTGGGATCCAGATGAGGAATAAGAGTACTTTCCCGGCCATGACCCTTCCTGAGTCGGTCAGAGGGTGGCAGTCGACTTGGTTCTACTGCCAAGACGAGTCGACGCCGGGGTAGTCGACTGGTCTCCCTCCGTTTTCCATGGACCGAGTGGACAAACACTCTTCTCTGAAAGTGCTTCCTGAGGAGAAAGTTCAGGTAAAAATGCTGATGGAGCGCGTAGTCCAACTCATTAGAGAAGGAGTGACGAGTATGGATCTTCTAGAGGTCTTCCTTAGACGGCGCATCCAACCACTTCAGTACCGAGGCCATCCGATGTGGCTGTATTGTGGGACCGAAGACACCACTCGGGTTCATCCAGAGGTGGTCGACGACGCCACACTGGAGAGGTGGGTGACCGCAATCACGGGGAATAAGGACAACCCTCGAGGGGCCAGGAGGATCCCACCACTCGACTGTACCTACACACCGGACACGGTATGGCCATTTATTTCCAATTGCAATCTTGCTTTATTCATTCTGCTTCGCTGTGAATTGGTTGAGTGATCTTTGTTTTGCTTTGTTGCCTGACAGGCCACCACGGAGTTATACTCGATGCCCAATGGAGCGCAGACGCCGACTGAAGAGGAGGAAGGAAGTGGGGGCGAAAGCCCGGAGGAGTGGGATTCGGATGCTGACGACGATGATGAGGGTGAGGACTCTGACGAGGAGGAAGAAGAGGAGGAGGAGGAGGAAGTTGCACCTCCCCGCTCAGAAAGACGCTCGAAGCTTGTCCATGATCCCACGACTGAGCATGGTAAGGGGGTCGCGACCGCTACCCAGTCGACCAAGCGCTCTCGGACTACTTCTCCGGCGCCGACTGAGAAGGCTCCGAAGCAATCTCGAGTGGCACCGTCGAAACCTGCGAAGGTCTTGCCGAAGATGAAGATGGAGATCCCCACTATCTCAGGGTAATGGTAGTCTTGACTTTTCCCCGTTTCATGAACTTGTTCTTGGTCGACTCATGGGTCAATCGACTGACTTCTAGAACTGCAGTGCTGCTACTTCTGATACTTCGGCCAGGGCTGAAGACCACGAGATGGAGGATGCTGCTACCTCAAAACCTGGTATGACTCTTGTGATGCCGTTTTCAGTCGACTGACTTATTGTCTCTAATTTTGATTCTTTCTGCAGCTTCATCTAACATTGTCATTGACCTTCCTGACGACGACGACGAGGAACCACCAAGGCAGAGGAGGAGCAAGAAAACGTCTGCTGGCAAGGCGACTCAGGATGTGCCGGCACCCGAGATGTTGGTCGTGGAGGGAGACAATGTCACTCGGCCTACCGTAACCTTTGCGGTACCGTTGACGAGTGCTCGTCCTTCATCGTCAAGTGCTGCTCAACCCTCGCTTTTCTCAACCTACCCCGTTCCAGAAGACCAAGCTAGTGCTGCTAAAGAAGCAATACGCCAAGCAGGGGTCATGATGGAGCAAGTGAAGGCAATACGAGAAGCCAGCCAGGCAGCCTATGACGCCAGTTCGGCTCTTCAGAGTAATGTTCAGGTCAGTCGGTCACTGCCTGTTCTGTTAGGATATGATATCTGAAAACTCTTCTTTCTGAAATTCTTAGAGTTTGTCCTACACCCACTGGGTGTGTCAATTGAAATTCCGGATTAGTGGGGGCACACTGAGTGCACCCACTGGGTGTAGTCCCCAAGGCTATGGTTGACTGCTGGCAGTCGACCATAGGCTTTATGTCTTAAGTTTTTTCCTTACTCGACTAGGTCGAATAGATTCATAGACCGGTGGGGGCATGCTGAGTGCACCCACTGGGTGTAGTCCCCGAGACTGTGGTCGACTGCTGGCAGTCGACTATAGTCTGAAGAACATCTCCCTTTTTTTTGTTGGTCGACTGGTCGACTCTAACTGATGAAACTAGTGGGGGCACGCTGAGTGCACCCACTAGGTGTAGTCCCCGAGACTATGGTCGAATGTTTGTATTCGGCCGTAGTCTTAGAAACGCTATGATTTTTCCTTACTCACTCGGAAGTGAATTGTCTTTGACATCTGTCGATTGGTTCTTCGTAGAAATCCTGTGACCTTGTGGCTCGTTATACTGAGTTGGAGAACAAACACATTCAGCTCGAGCTCGATCTGAAACTGGCCCAAGAGAACTTAACGAAGGTGAAGGAGGAAGCTAAAGGTATGCTTGGTGAGGCCTTTGATGACTGCCTTTGTCTCTTACTTGTTTCCGAATCTAATCTCATTGTAACTTTGCAGACAAAGTGAGGAATGCCCTGAAGAAGCAAGAGCTTGACTTGGCTGAGATGCAAAAAACTGCTTTAGAGAAGACCAGGCTTGCGGATGAGAAGCTGGCTTCAGTGACCAAGCTTGAAGAAGAAAACACCAATCTGAAAGCTGCTCGTGATGCTGCCAACCAGGAGGTCAGTCGACTGAAAAGTGACAAGACCACCCTGAATGACAAGGCCAGTGAGTTGATGAGAAAGAAGAACGATCTAGAGGCTTATCTGGGTGGACTCGCCAAGAAGTTGTTCCTCATGCTTGAAGGTAATCCTTTGTATCAAACAAATATTTTAATTGTAACCTCCGACTGTTTGTCTTGACTCGGTGGTTGTGCTTGCAGAATTTTGTCAGAACTTTGAAGAGGATACTGGTCGACTGGAAGTAAACCTGGACCCCATCAACTCTCCCGTGAAAGATGAAGTCGCCATGAATGTGCTCCGGCTTGAATCTCGTGTTGCTGCTATCATCGACTATCTCGCAAGGCTGAAGGTCACAACTTCTCGCATCAACACAACACTCTGGCCAAGAGAGACACTCCAGAACGACCTCGAGTCCCTGATGACTCGACTGAACGAGGTCCCAAGTTGAGTGCAGGAGTGGAAGAAGTCTTCGGCCAGGTGCGGCGCGGATGTTGCTCTATCTCTGGTCCGTGTTCACTACAAGGATGCACGAGAGGACAAGCTGGTGGCTCTTAGGGTGGCTAACACCAAGAAGCACGATTTCAGATCTTTCATGGAGACCTTCATTGCTGCTGCCACTCGGATTGCAGATGGAATTGATCTGGACGAGTTTGTTGCACCTTCCAGCCCTCCACAGGAGGGGTAAAAAACTTCTGAGCTTGATACTTTAAATTTGCCTCGGTATGCCGAGTGAGTTTTGTAACTGACAAACCTTAACAGGCCTAGCGCCTAAGCACTTTCGGTTCCGTTAGGTGTTATCCGAACTTGGATTCGACGTTGAATATGTTTGTATTTGGTTTGAGGTGTCTTTTGCAGGTTAAAGCGAAGCGCTCATTGCAATTGACTTGTTCCCCAATATACTTAGACGAGCACTGGGCTGCGGCTAAGCCTTCGAGTGAGAGGCTTGCTCTCCACTCGGTAGGATTTTCAAAAACTTAGGCGAGCACTGGGCTGCAGCTAAGCCCCCGAGTGAGAGGTCTGCTCTCCACTCGGTAGATTTTTCAAAAACTTAGGCGAGCACTGGGCTGCAGCTAAGCCCCCGAGTGAGAGGTCTGCTCTCCACTCGGTAGGATTTTCAAAAACCTAGGCGAGCACTGGGCTGCAGCTAAGCCCCGAGTGGGA